>NW_028145444.1:3025000-3040000 GCF_977016875.1 Pavona decussata | reverse complement strand
TACACAAACACTGTTATTTCAGACGTGTTTGCCTACTCGTCAAAATGGCTTCAAAAACCGTGATAAGGCTTATAACTGCTGATCAGCGTTCTAGTTACTGCAGCTTCATCTGTGCCATGGTTTCTCCTCTCGAATGGGGAAAGAATTATTGGTTCTCAAGGAGTCGAATTCGACCCCACTCGTCGGGATAGGGTTAAGGGTGAAATGATGGCTAGGGGTGAGGATATTGGGGGTAACTTTTGACCTTATGCTCGAAAGAATGGCAAAGGTTGAGACCTCTAGGGGCTACTGTTTTTGAGCTTGGGGTAAAGAAGTGGCTAGGGTTAAGGGAGTTAAGGGTTCATTTTTGAGCTTAGGCCTAAAAAATGGCTAGAGTTGAAAAGCTTGGGGTTAACTTTTGAGCTTAGGGTTAATAAATGGCCCGAATTAAGAAAGCTTATGGTTAATGTTTGGGCTTAGGACTGAAAAATTGCTAGGGTTAGGAAGCTTGGGGTTAATTTTTAAGCTTAGGACTAAAAAATGGCTGAGAACACTTGAGGTCATTAAGTGACACAAAAAAAAAAACAACAACAAGTAAAAGTCCAGACAAACAATTTTAAAAAAGCCTTGACAACAAAAGAAGAAGACTCCACGACTTACTCGAGAAATTTGGACGTCCAAAATCGAGTGTGTTGTATGCCGTATGCACTGCGCTGTTCAAAGAGCGCTTTGAAATGAAATGCTCAAGCTAAGTGTTATGAAACAAATACGCCTTTTGAAATAGCTTTTGTTGCCCAAATTTTGGTTTCTCTGAACAATTCAACTTAAAACGAGGAAAAACATCATTTTGACTACCGCACATTATAGAATTAGTTTTGACAAATGCGAGCGTCTCGAGCGACAGGCTAAGCAAAACATCCACGCATTTCTAGAAACTAAGGCATTTGTGGAAAGTATTTCGTTGATTAGCTCGGTAGCCTTACGGTTTTATTGAAAGAAAGTTTTCTCACTAAGAAGTGCGAAAAAAAACAAGACAGGTTTTTTTTTTTCCGCATTTTATTTCCATTAATAGCGATAAGTACACTGCAATTAGCAACAGGTCACCAATCACTGACACCTCCATTACTTAAAACTAATTAATTAATTATTCCGAATATCTCTTACATTGATATAAAATTCCCATATAGCCTGAAATTGTTTTACCTTATTATTCTTAGAGGCAAGATACATTTCCGTTCTGTATTTCACATCCAGCATTGCTTTAAAAATTTCCAAATTTGGGGGTACCCTACGTTTACGACAATTCCAAATATGAAGTTTAGCAAGAATAAATAGATAGTTTAGTAACTGGTCAAATTCTCCAACTTAAAAAAGTTTCAGATGAATAGGAATTAATGTTACGAAAAGCATTAGCAGAAGTTGAATGGTCCAGGTCAAAATCCTCTTTCAGTTTTATAAAGCCCCTCGAAGGTTTAACTTTCATAGACACTAACAAGCGATAAAACTGCTTACTCCTGCCCGTAAAAGGATTAAATGTTTTTTTCTCCACAGGAAAATTCTAACGGTCCTAATTCATTTTCATTTGGGCATTCTGTTTTCAGTTGGGAAGGTATCGCACTTCTTACCCCTGTCCACAAAAGTTGGTACAGTAAACACCCGCATATAAGAACACATGATTTCGGAGGTCAGGCTGGTCGGATTCTTATTTAAGGGGTGCTTGGTGAGAAATCAGCCTCAAAGTGTTCTTAAGATGTTCTTAAATTTCTATATTAGTAATTCGGGTACAACCCAAAAGTGGCCCTAGGTGTAAAATTAGCATAAATTAATAAATATTCTTCAGTAATAAAATTCTATACTGTACTCAATTTTTTTTAATGTATTTACAGTAAAAATATCAATTACAGTCGGAAACATCGGTACTGTCACAGTACTCAATACAAAAATATGACCACTTGACAGCTGATAGAGTCATGATTGCCAACATATAATCACTTGTTTTTTATGTAATTGACACCTTTTCCATTTTATAACAACATGCGTGCTGAATTTTTCAGGCTGATCTTGTTCTTATAAAAATGGGGTTTTATTGGCTAAATTTCAGCCTGGTGTTCTTAATCCATTTGTTCTTATATGCGGGTCTTTACTGTATTTTTTACTCCAAAACCCCTTCCATTGTTGTAAGATTGAATATTATCTTTATCAAATTGCAAATTGTGGCAGAATATTATTCTAGCTTTGACATAATTAGGGTAGTAAATTGATTTATTATGCATCCTAATGTCTTTATTGTTCCAGATTATGTATTTAGACATAGAAGGCTTTGTTGAAAATGATCCTCTAAATTCTGCCCACCACAAGACATGTTAAGCGATGGCTCTTGAAACGAACAACTTCACCGCTAGAGTAATTAAAAACATCACTAATTCCAAAATATTTAGTTTTCGCTAAAGCAAACATGACAGTGAAAAGAAACAGAATAGTAAGGACTGGAGTAAACCAGTTTAGTTTAGTCGATTGTGCGTTTTAGATGGCCTCTGATCCCTGAATAATCTTCACTGAATCTAGTTAAAGACAACAACACTGAACAACAGCGTGCCGAAACATACAGACCAAAGAAATTGGCGGCAGAAACATCGACGTAGCTAAACACTTTGATTACTTAGGGATATGTGAAAGAGAAATACCAACTCTAACTGAATAAAACATGATTGTTCAAGACTTACTGAGACATTTTACTTGTTTTCCTGTCAGAAGAGAACTTTCTAGCGGGCTACATGGTTCGATTCGCTCCCCAGCAAAGTCACAACCGAGATACCGTTCCATCCATCAATCGCCGGTCCAGTGACCGCGTGCCTATTTCCCATCCCAAGGCCTGAAACACTGTTTCTTCTATCTTACGTCTTTTCGGTAGCTGTCTTTCATATTCCTTCCTTCCTGTGCATTTCGTTTCGGCATGATCTGAAAAAGTATATAAATATACCTCCGATTTATTCAATATTATGGTCTAAAATCACCTTTTCATTTCCAAACTTCGACCTCCGCACGCTTTGGCAAATGAGCCACAGCTCACGTTGGTACCATTTTTAGATTAATACCGTTTTTAGAGAAGAGGAAATAATAGAATTCTGTCTAGCTCGGCTTGCCTCCGACTGTAAACTGTCACCTCAAGCGCTATTTATCAGTCGAAAAGCAAAACATGCCTCGCTTCTTTGAGGGATGCTAGTGATTTCCAGATTTCCAGGCATAATGATGCCCATCCATCACCAGACGGCCAAAAATATTTCAAGCAAATAGAAAACAAATAAAGCTTAAAATACGCTCCCGCCACTTGTTCGCTCCTTTTGTCTTCGTCACTTGGTCAATTCGTTTCCAGGCTAACGCGGCCATCAGTGAACGCCAACAAGGCTTTACTTAAGTAAAGATATTTGTTCGTTTAATCATTCATGCGAAACATTCTGACTATGAGGTGCAAAAATCCAGATTATTCTTTTGGAATTTTCACAATAAAGCACAGGAGGACCACCCTCTGTTTGTGTGGTGTAATGACTGTTTGCAACTTGAGACTTTATATTCTCGCGACGCGATCGGTTGAAATTTTTACTGAGTAGCGATATTTAAAGTCGCCTTTTAACCTTTATGTTGAAATAAAGTTTTAAGGAAATGTTGATTGAGTCACGCGTTGTGTTTTTTTTGCCATTCCGAGCCGTAGAAACCCTTCTTTGGCGCTTTTACTTATTTTTCTCTTGGAGACAGAAGAAAAATGTTGCCATTAATGGCAGGCAATATATTAAATTGTTGAACCTTGTTGAGACAATCCGGAAGTAGATCTCACGCAACACAATGTAGTAAATAATAACACTAGATTATTACTTTCTATAAAAAGACAATAGTTTTAGGTTCTTTAGGAGTGCAACGGAAATGGTGTTAGGAATGATGTTTTTTATCCAAAATACATTCATCCAGAATCGTGCAATGGCCGTGGCGTCATCTTGCATACAATATCTTTTCAAGTCTGTTGACGTTCAAATTGTAGAATATGTGTAAATAGTCGTAAAAAAAGAAGATGTTATGAAACAATAAAGATGAATAATAATGGTATTTATTTCCTATAATTCAGCTGTATTGGTTGTAATTGAAAATCCACAGTTTAAATCAGTGGAAGGGGAATTACCAGTTCAGAATTAAAACCGTATGCTTTGCCAGGCGTGCGCGGTGACTCCGGGAATCAGAATCACATTTATCGCGATCGCTTAACCAAACATACCATACTTAGTTGTGATATTTTTAACTTAAAGGACATAATATTTTATTTTAATAAAAAACTACAAATTACTTGTTAAAATAATTTCTTTACAAGAGCCAGGGCCTATTTTCTATTTTTGCCGGATGCGTGGGTTACTGCAAAATCCTTGTAACGCGAGAAGAATTGGTTTTCAGTATGTTTGAAACCTCATAGTCTCTTGATTTGAAAGGAATGATTTTATTGTTCGCGCAAATGACTCGGGTAGTTGACCGCTCCAATCTCATAGAAAGTTGTGGCGTCAGTACAGTTCTTTAACATTGCTAAATTAAAACGATGGCATTCAGTGGAATTCTATTTCCAAAAGGATCACAATCGAAATAATTCCTTTTTATGGTCTAGAAACGGCTGCATGACTCAAAATTACTTTTAAGGCATAAAACGAGAGCGTACAAATACAACGAATGAAGTAATAGGGAGAAAATGTACATGAACATGAACCAAATTTGGATCGGTCTTTCTTATAAAATGAGCACCATTTCGTGCTTCTCCACGAATAGTCAGCTTGAGAAGACCAGGGGTGTAAAGTATCTTACGCTTAGAGCTAAAAACGAAGACATGGAAATTTTGAAGGTGAGTGGCTATATTTTTTTAAGTATACTCTTCGAAAATTAAACGGGAGTATAATTCAACCAGCTTTATGTGGAAAAATGGTATCACTTTTCGTAAGCCCAAATGACGAATGAATAGCAGAACAACTTTTGTGTTCTTTTGGTCCATTTTACTTCTTGGAATAATCAGTCCAACATTTTTCGTATTTCATTTCACTCCCACGGACAAGCATGAAAACTTGTCGTTTGTATGCTAGTTTTCTTTCACCTCTTCAGTTCTAAAAGTTCTGAGGCATTTTGCGAATTATTAAAAAATATTAAGGATACTTCCTGGGTTCGTGTGTGTCCTTTGGAAAAAAATTCGTACGCGCGCAAGTTTTACAGTGCGACCCGCCTTACTGTAGCCACCCAACAAACTTTTTTACAAGTTAACCAATCAGAGAGCGCGAAAATATTTCACAAATACCGCCTCCTTGCAAACATGAAAGCTGCGTATATCGTCTGTAGTCTGCGTGTGACTGTAGTCAAGTGAAGATGAGCAAATTACACAACTGGCTCAAAAGTCTACCAGGTGGATTACACCTGGAGATTTGCAGCAAAGAATTTGAAATCCGTGGATTCAAAACTTTAAGCTCTGTGAAATACCTTCAAACCGGAGATATCGATGCGTTCTTCCCTTCACTGGAGAAATTGCTTCTCGCCGAGAAACGTATACTGGAATGCGAAATCAAGGCCATCGTTGACACAGAAAACAAAAGATTGCCGCTCAAACCAGTGGAACTTTCGCAGAGGTTCCAAAGTAATAGTGGTACGACTACGAGTGCGAACTCCATTCATTCTGCTTTTCCCAGCCGCTCCGAACCGCGATGAATCAGCTCCCGCCGGTTTTATCGAAAACAACAACAGCCGCTTATCGAATAACAACGAGCATTGAAAAACGAGATACCGAAATGGTCACTTGAAGAAGGGAACTGGCAGTTGCCTATGATAATTGAACAATATCACCGCGCTAACGTTGCCGCGTATTTGCCTGCAGCCCAAGCATGGATACTTTGTTAGTAACCTTTTGCATGAAGCAGCCCAGCCAAGTTCAGCTGGAGCTCATGGTTTTCAATTATAATGCCATTAGTGACATTGTTTGTTGATTCTTGTTGAGTTTATGAAACCTTCAGTCGAACTTGAAGTGAATTTATTTCAACATCAGTGATGAAAATGATCACAGAAACTTGCTTGACCTTTTGGCCGCGGTCTTGCATGGAACTGTTGTGTCTGAAGTGAAGTTCTCACAGCCGCCGGCGCAAAGGAATTCAATCGCCATTCATTATATCCGAGATATGTTTGAGTTTTGGACTTGTTATAATTTAATATTTGTTGAGATGTTTGGCTTTTGTGAGAACTGTTCATTTTTGTACTTTATTGTGTCAGCTCAGAACAAACTGAACTGATGTCTTTATATTTATTGCAGTTTTCTCTGTACTTCGCGTTTTATTTTTGTAATTCGATAGGTTGTTGGTTCTTTAGTGCCTGGCGAAACTAAGAATTGGAAACATTGTTTTCATGTCATGTTTCTTCCGTGTAATCAAAGAAAATTGCGAATACAATATTTTTGCACTGAGATATATATAACTTCGGATATGTGTAAAGCAGTAAAGTCGAATCCAAACTTTAATCAGACAAAGATAGCAATCGCCGCGAGTGTTTCGACGATTTCGCAGGCTAATTCGAATACAAGTTATTTCCATAACTGTGGATATGAGTAAAGCAATGAAGTCGAATCCAAACTATTGTCACAAATAGTATATAGTATAACTTTTGTTTGTTTTAAATACAAATACGATGCGACAAATTTTCATTTGATTGTGTTTATGTTGCACAAAGCCTTTGCAAGGAGGCGGTGTTTGTCAAACACTTTCGCGCTCTCTGATTGGTTAACTACAGTAAGGCGCGTGGCACTGCAATTAACCTCTAACAAACTATATATCATTACAAAGCTTAATAAATGCAGTTTCCTATAAAAAATATAATTTAACGATCTTTTCCTTTTTTAAGTGCCAGGAGCCAGTAGAACCTCGATTCGACCGATGGTCGTTCCATTGAATTAATCGGTTATCGAACGCCGCGCGAAGAACGAAATCACTGCACAGTGTTATTCACAAGGGATCAATCAACAAAAAGGTGTCAGGCTTTTTCCAAATTCTGATTGGTTACATAGATATCCACGTCTTGAGGCGTGTTGCGTAAACAGTCGCCACGGGAAAAATATTTTGAAAATCAAAATTCCCTGACATCTTTTTGTCTGTCATTATCCCTCGAATCTTCTGGCCAAATTTCACGACAATCCGTCAAAACTACATACCCTATTAACTCGTTCAAAGTCGACATACTCTGCTAAAATTCAAGTGCGAGTTTTCGCTCGACTGAAAGGTTTGCAAGAAAAACAAGCCTCCACAGGAGATTATGACACCTCATTACGTGGCGAGCCAATAGGCCATTTTACAGTTGTGTGCTTAGTGACCTGGCCTTGGATTGAAAGCGAGGCTGGGGGTGACCTTGTTTTGATACAAACCTCACTGCTTTTCACATGTAAATCATGCTGTTCTTATGCTAACTAGTTTTCATTTACATATGAAAAGCAATGAGGTTTGTATCAAACCAAGGTCACCCCCAGCCTCGCTTCCAATCCAAGGCCAGGTCACTAAGCACACAACTGTAAAATGGGCTATCGAGCAACAGGACCCCATGGCGTCAACAACAATGGCACAGAATCTCGCGGAAAAAGTATCGCGTTGCAGACACGTTTTAGACTCCACTGTTGTGATCGAGCGAGATGGGGAAAGTGGCGAAAGGAAAACGTAAAAATCAACCAGGGAAAATCAGCCACGAGAATTTCCAGGAGTTTAGTAAGCTTGGAGTGAGGAACTTAAACATGTACAGGGTAATAAAATGTTATTTTCGCATTCAAAGTCTTTAACAATTCTAAATATTTGTCGAAACCGAAGTGGACTTTCTCTTCTATTTTTCATATACTAAGTAAAGTAGCAGCCCCACGCAAATTTGCGTGTAATAGCGCGGGTCTGACGCGAAGGGTGGCGCATTTTTTTTAATAGATGTTTTGGGCCAACTCATGGGTTTGCGTGGACCGGACGCATTCTGTCTCCATCCCTGATTATGGGTCCTGCCAGTAGTCCTCTGCATTCAGATGGAGAGAGACACGGAAACTTAACCTTTAGGAATTTCCTTTCCAGCTGCAGCACTTGATTTCCATATATTTGCGTTCGATGTAAGAGAACGCCATTCCCAATCTGTAGCAGGACGATTTGACATTACAGAAATTCCTGTAAGGACACTAAAATGTCCTATCCGCTAGAAATCTGTAGGGGCATCGTTGTTCTCTCGTGAGTTTCAAAGCCGGAGTCACGTCTGTCTCTTCGTGTTTGACAAGCTGTTTCTGTGAGTTTCAGTTTCCCGGGATTAGATATTTGGATTTCGCATTCAACTAGCTGTTGCTGTGAGGTTATGTTCTCAGTAGTCCTCTGCACTCAGCTGGAGAGAGACACGGAAACTTAACCTTCAGGAATTTCCTTTCCAGCTGTAGCACTTGATTTCCATGTATTTGCGTTCGACGTAGGAGAACGCCATTCCTAATCTGTAGCAGGACGAGCAAAGCTGTCGGGCCGAAGCAGAAGCGGCTGGGGCGGGTAAAATTATCAGCACAAAACGCTACGGAATTATCGGGGAACCACCGTAACTGCATGTATTGTCTCAGTCAAAACGAAAATTCTTGCTACTCTTTAGTCGAAAAGCCGGTGAGTACATCTATTCGAGCGAAATATTCTTGAGGATAGCGAAGTTTCGAAGGAAACGAGTATCCGTTTGACGCTTGAAAGAAAACGTTTAAACGGAACCGTTTAAAAGAGTTGACTCAGTTTAACGCTCTGGAAATTACCGTAATACAGTAAGTCTTTGTGAAAACGCTAGAAGCAAAAGCGCCGGCTTTCCCTTTACTTGTTATCTTATAGCGACGGCCGACGTGAGCTCGAGAAATGATTAAGACATAGCACATAATTCTTAGCGTTATTTTTCAATTGCTGTTTTTTGTTGTTGTTGTTGTTGTTTCCGCTTGCCGAGACTTGTAAGTTTTACGCACCCGAACACAAGTGACCTGATAACGTTCAGCTGCAAATAAAAAAAAGGAAGCTCATTAAGCGCGATTCACGGACTCGAGAATTGAAACAAGCGCGTCTCCAAATTTTCACTTCGCTGGAAGATTTTAAGACCTTTACCTACTTTATAGTGTAGCTTAAAGCTTTGGTGTTCTTTTGTCTGGGTGTCGTACTCGACCATACGCAAGTCCTTCCAGTAAATACAGGATATTCGAAGTGCGAGAACGTGAGGGGTTCAAGACTACAGAAAGACCGTTCGCGCAATAATCGCAACGGGTGGTTACACCGGCAGCAATATGCTGTCAATCATAGTAAAATTAACTTTCGGTGAAAATCACTTACGTCCCAATTTCTCGGCAAATACTCACTCTTTTTCTAAAGTTCTTTTTTTGTTTGTAAGAACTTACTGGGAAGTTTATTTTTATCTAAAAAATGAAAATCCAAAAATTTTCTCTCTGAAGGTACAGGGTAACTTTAAACAATTACGACCGTGTTTAAATGTGCAATCAGACTCAATTTGCGCTAAGGTCTTTGTCTAACTTATGCAAATTAGTGACTCCGAACTCTCAGTTACCCTTGAAATCGCATATTACTCGGGCCGTGAGGCGGCAAGAAGTTAAGGTTTCGGTAGCATTATCAAATTCTTTTTTTTATTTTTTGGGTCGCGATGGGCCGAGAGATAAGACTTCGGGCCACGAGTTATTGTTTTCGGTCTCGTGTTTTGTACCCGGATGGCACGAGCTAACGGTTATCAAATTCTTCGCGTTCTTTGTACGCGGGCCGAGTTAAGTAATTGGGGAAGGGGAGGGGAGGGGAGGGTCTCAAACTCTCTCATTTTTTTCGCTTCCTTAGCTCCCCCTCCCTTTCCCCGATGTATTCTGCGAGTCACTATTCTTTCTAATCAAAACATTTGGCGTCGGTTGTGAAGCGTTCGTGAACGTTTCCATTAGCACAGAGAGGGTTCTGGAGTCGTTAGCTAATAGAATAAAAAGGTGAAGGCAATAGTGGCGAAGAAAGCAAAAACGTAAGGATCAAAGCCCGGGCATATAGCATAAGAGAAGAGGAGGTAGCTTGAACATGGTACATTCCGTTTCGTCTGATTAGTGAGGGTGACAGTTGTGCAAGAAATCATGAACCTTTAGAAGGTTTGTCGCACGAGCAGCACGCGCATGAATTTAACTCCGCATGATGTAGATGGTGGGCATAGAAAACGCAAATGCAAAATCGAAACAGAAAAGTACAGTGAGGTTCTGCAGCTTTCTTCGGGACCCTTGCAAGACGCTGCAGAATGCTCAAAAAATTCAAAGAATTCCAAAGATTCGAATGCACACCTCACAACGCGAATGTTTTACAGAAGAAGAACGGTCATGTCGAATCGAACGATCGATCGCAAGTGCACGCTGAGGAAGAGGGGAAAAGAAAGACAGTTTCTGACTTAGTGAACGCTTGGAATAATAGGACAGCAGGTGCTCGATGTTTCGGTGAATAAGACCCATTAACCCGTTACGTTTTAACTTTCAAAGGTCATCTTTAAAAATGCCGAAATCCACGTTTTCAGCTGCTCTTTAGCTTTTACTTTAATGTCTACGCCTTAGGTTTTCATCCAGAGACTTACAAGTTCGAACTTCGCATAATAAACATCAAAATAGCCCCAAAAGAAAGTACCGCTGAATAGCTTTGATTTGGATGACCACAATAAGACTTAATTTTCCAATTTGACTTTATAGATGTAATCGGTGACGCGATCGCTATCGTGTCACACTCAGTTCTGCTATGACAATTTTCGTGTTTGATTCCTCCGTCGGAAGAAACCTGAACCTTCTTGGGTTATTGCGCGTAGCATTTTTATTACGAAACGCGAAAAAAAGGCACGTTCAGAAAAATTGGCGGGCCAAGGAATACATCACGCACGACAAATTATGCAAACGTACTTGCAATTCTGTCATCAGTTTTTGAATTTGTTCAAGAAGGAAGCCGTTCTGTCAACAAACTTCTTTAATTTGTGCCCTAGAGCTCACAGAGCTTTGTTTGGCTAAATCATGTTTCATATCGTTGATACATCTGAGTAAAAGAATTTCAGCTTATATTGATAAGTTGATATTAGAGTGTTTATGTCAGTGTATGCTGCATATAGGAGATTTAGAAATTGTCAATTGTACAGAAATTTTTATCCATCGTCGACAAATGCTCCCCAAGAACCACCCATTAAACAAGATCTTCAACAGACACACACTAAAACTCAGCTACTCATGCATGCCAAACATGAAAACTATCATCGCATCACATAAAAAACATACTCTCAAATGTAGCAACAACCCCAAACCAAAATCATGACCCAAGCTGCAACTGCAGGAAGAAAGCAGAATGCCCACTTGATGGTAAATGCCTCCAAGCGAACGACGGTAACAACAACAGAATCGTACGTCGGACTGGCATCAAACTTTAAAGAAGACCAAAGAACGCCGATACCGGCAAAACCACAACACATTCTTCCGAAACGCCAACAGACGCAATGTAACGGAACTATCTGAACAATACTGATATGGACCCTGAACGACGCAAACAAAACATTTCTAATTAAATGGAAAGTACTCAAAAAGTGCAAACCTGATAATAACTCTAACAAGAAATGTAACCTATGTCTGCACGAAAAGTTTATTTCCGTAGAAAAGATTTTAAACAAGCCCCCACAGAAATAGATATGTACTCAAAACCTCTCAAATAACGTAAAGTAACCGTTTGTATCATGACACGTGAATTGTATCAAGCCACGAGCATTAGTATTTTATCGCCCAGCAAACACTTGTTTTAAATCACCAGTTTAAATGATTTCAAAAATCCATGCCCTCATATAAATAGATATGTACCAAAAACCTCTTGTATAACGTAACGTAACCGTTTGTATCATGGCACATGAATTCTAACACGGCATGTGGAATTGTATTTTATTGCCTAGCAGCTGCTTGCTTTAAATCGCCAGCTTTGATTACTTTATATAGCCAGCTTTTAAATCTTTACGGTCATTCGTTGAAGTTGCGTGATGAGTGTGGTCACCTCCTGACCATATACGAAACACTGCTGTAGCAATAAAAGGATGAATCACTTCTGAAGCCTGAACTATTTTTTCCTGAGTGTATATCTCTATATCTATCAATTTTGGGGAGTCAGCGATGCTGGAAGTTATCACTGCTAAAAGATCGTAGGCTTACGCACCATGCAGTAAAATATGGCCCGAGTATAAGCTGAAAACAGCGTCTTGTTTAATTTTAGTTTCCTTTGACAATGGGGCCAAGATGTCGCCGAAACGTAAGACTCTTCTATCGTTAGTTTTTGCCTGTATATAAAGAAAAACTATATCGTTATTGGGGAACTAATAAACAACGACCAGAACTACAGACCGTAAATTCCTGAATTTTTATTAGTCTAACCTCTAACAATTTCTTCCAATTTACGTACTTAAGGACGGTGCCTACTATTGTTACTGCGCATACGTTCTGCGCATCGCGAGATACTCGGGTTTCCTATGGGTGGTGCCTGCTAATATAAGAATATTTTTGCGCGGTTTAAAACTATGCGGAGAAAGCAGAACTTAGCAAACGCTTTTGGTATCTCGAAAGAAAACTGGGGGTAACCATGCATTTTTCAGAGATAATTAAGCTTCAATTTAGGAAAAAATCCCATACATTGCTTCATATTTTGGCGCTTTTTAGAGATATTATTGCTTCATTATCTCTGAAAAATGCGTGGCTACCCCCAATTTTCGTTTTGGATTCCAATAGGCCTTGCTAAGATCTGCTTTTCCCGCATAGTCATAAACCGCACAAAAATACTTCGATATTAGTAGGCACCGTCCTTAAGCCATTATAATTTAAAGTAATTGAGAATAAATAAAACAAGGCCTTTTTATTACAGGCTGATGGGACCTCCTCGCGACAAATTATGTTACCGGTTTAGTCTGTCTCAGTTTGGCAATATTACAATTTCTACTTTTAAACTACCTGATAAATTCATTTACACATTGCGTCCGTGACAATATTGATAATGTACTTTCATAACTCTCAAACATTGTTATTTTCTCTTGGTGGCAAATAAAAACAGAAAAAAAAAACTAAAATAAAAAACTGAGCAGTTTTGTTTCTTGCAGACAATTTTGTACATTGCTGTCATCTTTACCTGTTCAAGCCTAAGCTGTACCAATTCTCTTCCCCTGGAGAAAAAGGACTCCAATCAGCAGTCACGTGACCAACAGACCCACCTTCAACACGATGCCTTCCAACCAGAGAAGATAAAACAAGAGAATGAAGTCACAAGTAGTGTGGAAGGATTTCTCGACGCGCCAACTGGGCACAATCGCACGACCAGAGATGCGAATTCCCACTGTGTTAAAAAAATTGTTAGAGAATGGGATCCTTGTAGAAATCGTTTAGTTGACAAGTTCTTTTGTCTTCCTTCACACAAGTCTTGTACTCTAGTGATAGCTCCACCCAAATGTAAAACGGAGTATGGCTTCCCTCACGCAGATTCCGACAAAACATGTCAAATGCTTCCTATAAACTGTTTGTGTGCTGTGTGAGTCTGTTTAAAAAGAAACCCTCAAACAGATGTAGACTCGGACCAGTCATTGTAATTAAATCAAATGCTATCGGGGAGAAGTTAACCTCTCTCCATCAGAGAGCGTTATTTTTAAAATAATACTTTGTTAAAGATTAAAGCCAGCGGCTTAAGGAGAAAAATAAAGTGCTTTGATTTGAGGACTTGTGGTGTAAGGTATTCATTATGCGTTTTAACTTGGTTTGGCTTTTTCTAACATTTTGGGCTGCCTTTGAAACCACCGTTTTTCAACTCAATACCGTGTTCATGATCACGCCCGTTTCCAATCCTCCTTGACTCTCGGCCGAACGTAACGTCACCCGTTGATACGATCGGGAAGACGCGGCCGAGGACGCTTCTCGTTATAATGAACAAAGTGTTATACTGATTTTTGACGTTCTCTGGTAACGTCTGCTTCGATTCTTTGAGGTACGGTTTTGCTATCATTTCCAATGCCTTTTTTGTGACACTTTAGAAACCTACAAGTACAGTTTAGGGAGTGCCAAAGGAAACCCTTACAGATGAAGTTATCCGTAAAGCCACTCAATAAAGTGCCCCCCGAGACCACGACTTAACAGTTTCTCAAGCGTTCCATGTTATCCGGTCGGCTCACCAAACAAAAATTTAGTTGTGTCATCACTGTATTGTGTGCGTCTACTGTGCCGGTGCGCCCAGTTAGTTTTTGGATTTTGTGCATTTTATATGTTCGCAAAATTTTGTTCTATGTTTTATTAGGAATTTAGTTTACCTGTCTAATTATACGTTTATTATTTTGCGATATTGATCAATATTTACGAATCTCGTCTTAAGTTTCCTTATTTCCTTTGAGGTCTGCAGTTCCAGTTGTACGTCAAAATAGATCTTAATAGCTGATGCTTTTACATTAGTCTTGCTTAACGTAAAGGGCATAAGGAATTAAAAAAATAATAATTAAAAATATACGAACAATTTTTACTTGGTGCTGGGAGGGCCAAGCAGATATCATCTTGTTTACAAGACACCCATTCGATGGTTCAAAAAGACCCCCAATGGAAAACTGGTTTTAGACCAAATGATCTGTGCACTTTCTGCGAGGCTCAATCAGAAACTTAAAGCCACTTTTACCAGTGTTTTCATTCCAGGCAGTTCATCCTGGGCTGCCTTTGAGTCTTACTGGTATAATAATATTTTTTTTATCGAATCAATGGGTGTACCTTTTGCTGGAAAATGTTTTATACGGAATAATAACGCAACAATGCCCTTTACTTAATTTACTTAATTACTTTAATGCAATTGAAAAACTGTTTTTGTGGGACTGCAGAAGAAGCCAAAAAATGCATTTTTATTTATTTATTTATTTTTTATTCTCTTCTTGTATATCATATTTTGAAAACGGATTAGAAGCTGTACACTGTTCACAATGTAAACCTTCTTAAGT
>NW_028145444.1:2897500-3020000 GCF_977016875.1 Pavona decussata | reverse complement strand
ACGAAATTTTTGAGGCCGCGAATTACAAGTAGTACTTTAGTGAAATTTGAGCTTTTCTGTCACGGCATTCCGATGCTAAAACTCAGATAAACACAACATGAAAACGTTTCAAACAACAATTGTTTGTTGGTGCTTGCTATAGGTTTTGGCCCACGTTCATAATATTACTTTCCATGGTTTTTAATCATTTCGGGCAGGCACAAAAGATTGTAGCAGTTTTATTAGACTTCGAGTTCAAAAGCGTATAAAGGTCACAAAGGTCAGTTTACGTAGTCAACGTTTTGAATTCGGACCAGAATGTTTTGCATTGAATCTTACTTTAGAACAAATGAAACAATAGCTACAAGTGCTACGTAATTCATACCTTTTTAGCGAGCTTTCTGTTCATTGTAGAAATCATCACATCAATCAGGAACGATATATGCATTTTGCCGCGAGCTTAAAATACGTTTAACGGTAGAGATTGCGTTACAGTTTGCGCAGACCACTTGCCCCCAGGGGATCGAATTGACGGGTTGCTCGTCATAAATTTTGACAAGTACCACTAAAAGGTACCAGAATTTGTTTTGTAGCCGTGTTCTGTATAATTTTCCCACTTAGTGGTACCAATTCTAAAATGAATACGCTAAGTGACAGTTGACTGATATTTATAATAACTTTCTCTTATATGTTTTCTCTCAATACCCTAAAACTGACTAAAAGGTACCGCCATACCTTTGACAGGTACCAAACCACGAATTTTAACCCCCGAAAGCTACGATCACCCCGTCAATTTTTATATAAAGGTTCACCCCCCGGGTACCCTGCGAGCAGAGGCCCTTCGACTTGTCTAGGAAGATCAAAGGGCCTCTGCTCGAATGGTACCCCCCGGGCGCATGCCAAGGGTAATTTTTCACTGCCCCATCGATGCAAACTGTAACTGCGATTTACTTGTGGGCTGTATTTTTTGTCACTAAACTTTCCAAACGTGCAGTTAGCCCACGTTGGTATTCAGATCGCTTGCGTTTGTTTATTTTGCTCTGCAATTCAACTTTAATGCTCGATTATGGTTTCACGGCGTTCAAACAAATTGAGCCGAAATGGTATCGTGTGATTATGCTTCGATTGTTGGAGGACAATGCGGACAAAGTGTTGGAAATCCAGCGAATACCCAATGTATTCCAATCAGAGATTGTGGCACAGGCATTCGGAACTATCTAAGGGCCACGGGGTCTGCCGACTGAACACTGAAAACTGAGGCGGAGCTTCTCGTAGGCAGAGCAGGTATCGAATTACTGACCTTAATTAAGAATTACCTTTAATAACGCTTGCAATTTGATTCTAAATGGCTAAATAATTAAGATGTATTTCTATTTCTTTAACCGATGTAGATTTTTTATGCAATGAGTCAAGCTGCGCCTTTGTTCCGCATTTATGTCTGCAGAGGTTTTTAGAATAACCATAAAACAGCAGTGAGCAGTGAAAGAAAAAAAAAAAACACTGTCGAATGAAAAACCGCCGCTTTGGCCTTAAACTCATTTTAAATATGTTATTACGTATCTCTCGTTAAACAACCTTTGCCGTGTTTCGGGTTTAGAGCAGCTCACACTTGCTGATTGACATTGTCCGACTTAATAAATTCAATTTCCAATCATTTTTTAATAGTTTCAATGTTGAAGTTGTGGTTTTTGTAGTAACTCATGACAGGAGCCGACAACGATTGTTCTTTAGGAGGGGCATTTGACAGACAAATCCGACGGTAAGGTAGGGCATTTGAACACCATTTTGGCCCGAGGGGGCGGGAATTTGAACGATCCAATCTTCAAAAGTTCAAATGCCCGGGGTTTGCCCGGGGGGGGGGGGGGAAGTTTCGAGTTGATCGGCGCATTAGTGGGGAGGCGGCAGGGTAAGAGCGAGGAGGGAAACGGGGTTGCGTCATCACTGTCGTTTCTATTTTCCCCAATTTTTTTCCTGCAGTACGACTCACATCTGCTACAGTCGACCACAGTACATTGTCAGCAGGAATAAGGGAGGAGCGTAGGGGGAGCAATTTTTGTCAGAAAGAGGATCAGGGTTTCACAGCCTGGACGGCACAGCTACGCTCTTTTAGCTGTAAAGCCAGTTCTACAAAGTGACATAACTAACTGGCTAAACTTCAGGGCAAAATTTCCCTTGATATCTTCGAAATCGATGACAGCGATCTAATCAGGTCTATTTGCTCAAGACAACGAGATGTTTATGGCATCAGACGGCGCTGCCAAAAACGATACTGCGCCGGTCCCACCAAGTTCAGCAGCTAATCATTTCAAGCAAACGAAGGGAGATCGGAGCATCACATTTGTGCAATCTAGACTTATCCACAAGATGACCACGATATTAGTGCCTGTCGATTTTCGCAAGTACTCTAAAAATTCAGAGCATAGCACCATATATTCAGGCAACATGATCTTGTTGGATCGTGTTCTTACTTTGACCCATTAAGGCCAAAGAAACCATATTTTGTCTGCTCAAATCCATTACTGATGGATGACTATTTTTTATCGTATGAAAACTGTCATACAACAGACAATTTTTGTGAACAATAAATTGAACATTGGGTCTTATCCAGATGAACTAGATAGTCACATTGCTTTTAACTCTCTTTGAGTAGCATTCATGGTAGCCTCGCGAAACGCCCCTCGGGGACGGGAGCGATGAGAGGCGGCTGTATTCGCAGGCTATGTTAGACTGAAATTTGCAAAACTTTATCAAAAATCAAAACAACTGCGCGAGTGTAGACGCAAACAGATAAAATTGTGATAACCCAAAACCGTAATCTCAGTTTGAACTGATTATATAATTAATTGTCTTTGGGGTCTAGCTGGACGAAACATCGCTTTCTATCCCGTGGACAAGGGCGTACGTAAGTGCAAGGTCAGCGGTCTACCGGTGAAATGTATGTAACACAATCTTTGTGACCAAATATAAAACGGCCTAAAGTGTTACGATGTTTCCTATAGATGTCCCATATTTCTTAAACATCCAGTGTGGCCACTCAAAGGTATGAATTATATAGCACTCTTAGCTATTTGCTCCATTTTTTTCAAAGTAAGATTGAATGAAAGAAGTCCTGGTTTCATTTTATTCCATATTTACTAGTGTTGCGACCGGTTGACAACGTAAACTGACCCGTGTACGGCTTTTGAACTCCGCTAAAATCTTTTGACACTGCCCCTAAAAGATATAAAACCAAGGGAAATAGTCTTATAAGCATAGGTCATGCACAGGCAGTGCCCTGTAGCAAGAATTAATAAACTATTGTTGTTTGAAACGTTTTCATGTTGTGTTTATCTGAGTTTTAGCAACGGAATGCCGTGACAGAAAAGCTCAAATTTCACTAAAGTACTACTTGTAATTCGCGGCCTCAAAAATTTCGTTCTGTGTTGCCCATAGTTTTGAAAGTGGATTTTATAAGAAGAAATGATGCTCTTTCACGTGGTGTAAATCTTTATCCTCAACGCCATGTACCAGTTGATGATTTTAGCCTCGCAAATTTGTCAATTTGGCATCACGAGAAATCGCTCAAAAAATTGTAAATATTGAAAAATCTCCTACATATTTAATTTTCACTTCAGATGAGTAACATACCATTCATGATGTCCATAATTATGTACTTTATCAGACTGGATGTTTTTCGTTTGGAACAAAACTGGTTTGATTTTTAAAACAAGGTCTTCGCAACATGTGGTGTCAGACACCGAAAACCCGGTTCAGGAGCGGTGAATTCAAGATCATAGCCTCACATCAAAAATAATTATCGGATCGAAGTAAAACATGTATTTCTTGCAATAGTTTACCGTGGGCTATGTTGTGAATTTTTTTGAGAATTTTGAATTTTTCGCTATTGCACATCTCTGGTTGATATTTACAGACATCCGCTCTTAAGTCTTATGGTTTTAGAACTTTTACAGTAGCTGCTCCCTTTTTATGGAACTCCTTACCTTTAGAAGTCAAGTCTTCGCCGAGTTTAAATATTTTTAAATCTAAACTGAAAACACACCTTTTTAAATGCGCTTTTAATCTAAATTAGTTTACTTAATCTTTTGTTTTTATATTTCTAAGTCATACTGTAAAGCGCTTAGAACCCATGCGGATGAGCGCTATATAAGTGTTATTATTATTATTTTTGTTATTAGTAAGGCGATAATACAACAATAACTGCACGGGAAAATTAAACAAACTATCAAAAAAAAAAAAGGAAAAAAAGAAGAAAAAATATATATCAGTTTGATAGTGATAATGTTAGCGGAGCTTCGCGCTTTCCCGCGGAGCCCCATAGGTAACAGAAATTAGTAACCCGTGAATGCGAGAAATTTTGGTTTGGTTATGACGCCACTACCGTCCGCCCTACCGTCCGTACGCAATCCCACAATGCTAATGCGCCCGTGACTAGTGTTTGTTCGGCGGGTCACTCATCAGAATCTGAAGTGAAATCATTTTTCTTCGATTCGGCGCGACAAAACAATAGATTTTTCCTCTGTTCCTCGCTAACTTAACGTTGTAAAACTTACAAACAGACAAAAAAATCAGCAATGGAATACAAGGTCTAGTTATTCTTAGAAGAGGAGAGTATATTCATGTGATTTTTTTCTTGCAGTGCTGACATGCCGTTTAACTTATAAGCTAAATACCGCTGATTTCAGAACTTTTTTGAGTTCATTTTTTCGGTCAATGTTCAGTATTTTTCTTGGAGTTTTATTTTCTAATCTCGTTCAATTTTGCCGTCCAACAGCGGGAGAAAGAGGGAGAGGATTCGCCGCGAGGGAAACAAACCGACTCTTTTAGAGGAGCCACATCATAAAAAGCAGCCGATCGAATCTTAATTGAAGAGATTAGTTTACTTTGATCCGGCGCGACGAAACGTTGGATTTTTCCTCTTGAAGAGAAACTTTTCGCTCACTTAACGTTTAACTTGTAAAACGAGCGAAAAAATCAGCAATCGATAAAAGGACAGGCTATTCCCCAAAGAAGCAAGTATTTTTATGCGAATTAGTTGACAAAACTTTGCTTTTTTGCAAGATATTATTTCTCTTGTAGTGTTGAAACCGGAACTTGCAAATTGGAAGCTTAAATAAGTGTAAATAAGTTTAAGTATTTAGGGATCCAAGTTTTAGCTTTGACATAAATAATCTCTAACTGTTTTTGTTGTAAGAGACAGGAAAACATAACCATTAGGAATTTCCTTTCTTGCTAGCTGCAGCACTTGATTACCATTGTTTTTTTTTTTTTTGTTTTTTTTTTACAAACAACCCGGCTTAAAGAGTCAAAACTCCAAAGAAACTCAAAGAACTTGTAAATTTTGAGCCCAAAATAAAGAAACCAACAAAATGTAGAACTGGCGTGCTCAGCCAATGAGGGGCGAGTATTTTCGCTGCTAGAGGAGGAGTGCGGAGTAAGTAATGAAAGGAAAATTAAGAAAAAATGTCCCTGTTACATCAAATCGGCATTCAGTAATTTTGCCCTCTGTACCTCTGTACGGTACGGAAAGTCTTAGGAGCACTCGGAATTTCTTTTTGCGAGTTTAATAATACATCATTCTCGTTTGTTCACCAGGCTTAAAATATTACATCACATTTTGTTTCATTGCGCATGTGCCGTTCATTGACATTCCGATCCGAGCAGTATGCAGGGTGTTTGTCCTATGAACCTAGTTCAATGGCCTTAGCTCCCACGAGTCTCCTGTAGCTCAGTGGTAGAGCATCCCAGCTAGTAATCTCTCGGAATTTCTTTTTCCGAGTTTGCCAGCTGTGCCATTACTGAATTATACAACATTCTACATTGTTATTGTTATTGTTGATGAGCAGTTTCCTGCATATGCACTAAAAATATATATATAACTACAGAAAGGATGAGGAACTTGTTAGGTTGAGCAGATAAGCGATACGCAGATTTCGATAAATGCTATGAATCAGCTTTTAGGCTTGGCTAAATATATATATTAGATTTTATAGTGAACTCATGAAACTTGATGTCCACACGTGTTAAAAACTATGTCCCTGATCAAAGTAGCTTGTAACCGGTAAAAAATTTAAGCATTAATTACGAAAAAAGAAAAATTGAAATCTTTTTACATTCAGCTGAAACCAGAACTGACCTCAAGCCTCACAGGTGAACTAAGTAACTTGATATCAAACTTCCTTGAGTTAAATGTAAACCAACTTGCCTTGTTGAGCTCATCGATTTTTATTACAAAATGTGGTTGCTCTTTTATTTTGAAACAGTCAAAGGACACGAGAAAGTGTGTGAAACTACTTTAATAACCTGACTAGATATTAAAATCCTATGAGTTTTCATGTAGTCGCCGGCATTGTACATGTCTGAGTTGCCTTGCATAACTCATCAATTTTATGAACAGTTTGGTTGCATGCGCTTTCATTTTGAAACATTCAAGAGATGAAAGTATTTGATACTACTTTATTAACCTGAACTAAACAACTGGATGTAAAAATTCTTTCATTTTTTTTTATGTAATTGGATATATCCGAGTTGCCTTGCGTTGCTGAGCTCTTTAATTTTATGTATAAGTCCGGTAGCTCTTTAATTTCGAAACAGTCAAAAGATGAAAGTATTCGCTTGATACTGATAATTATTTACACGAAATAATCTTTTGAACCAGATTACGACCTAATGGCCAAACATTGTGTTATAAATAAAGGCAGCTACCACCTGAAATGAGCATCTTTTACGTCATTGGCTTGAGTTTCGAACCGTCCCACATGTCATCTGAGATGTTGGGACACTTGTTACTGTACAATGTGTTCATTTCTCATTGTAAATACAACAGTCATTAAAAAGGTACAGAAATTGCACAAAACTTTAAAATCTTCAAAATCAATTTTAAGCTTTGTATTCTTCATTAACTGACTTAAATAAATACTTAAATCTTTTGAGTTACATTAGTAATCACGCCAAGTGAATTTTTTGGCCTGTAATGTAAATTATTTCCCTTTGCCGCTTACTGCGCCTCTGACAATCTAAAAACGCTGATAATGCAGAACTATTTTAGTACTAACAATAAGTAGTAACAAGTAATGTACAGTAATAAATTCGGGAATGGAAATGTATATAAGGAGAAATTTCCTCTTTATTTTCATTGACTAAATCAGCGAGTGGCCAGAGTAAATGTAATCGGTAACTGAAGGACAAGATTTGCAGAAGGAGAATTTCAAAATGAACTTTAAAGCACAAGTAAGTGGCCTGTAACAGTATGTCAGCATTACAATGTAAAATGGTGTTCTTTTATGTTTTTCTTATTCAGCAAGCAGTGAATTTACAAACGGATGATTCTCTGGTCTAATTTCCACAGTTTATATTAGCTATGTACCGGCTATTCCCAAGCTTAGAATATTAACAATGTTGAAGAATGTACTGAAGTAAATCTTTCGATTCTATGTTGTCAGTAACAGAAATCTAGACGAATTTCGTAAAGTCACGACATCGTAAACTTATGAACAACCGAAAAAAAACGAATCGCTTGGATAGGAACCTTTTAGTCAAAGAGGAAAAAAACGTTGTTTGTATTTTGCGACTAACTATTTTCGTCAGAAGGCATTAACAAAACCTGCTAGAACAAAACTTACACTTAGAAAATGTTTATTACATGCATTAAATTATCATTTCTATGTGTCGTTTGTTTCAACAGGTGATTTTATCTCTAATTGCCGTCTTGAATTGTTCAAGCCTGAGTAATGCCAAACCTTTCTCGCTGAAGAGTCCTTTAACTCGCAACCAGGCCTTCACACAGCAGTCACGTGAACAAGACACCGAGCTTCAAGACGCCGCTTTTCAATCAGACGAGAGCAGAAACCAACAAAGTGACGTCACAAGAGGCATGGTTGGATTTCTGAACATACCATCTGCGCATAATCGGACAGCCAGGGACGCGGGTCGCCCGTGCGTTTCGCAAATTGACCGGAAGTGGGATGATTGTCGAAAAAAGTTTGTCAATAAAGTCCAGTGTTTAGGTCAACACAAGGCTTGTATTCAAGCGATTCCCAAATACGGTAAACCGCTGTGTCGCACAGTGTTTGGTTTCCGAGAGGCCAAGTACAGTGTCAATTGTACCAGTATACCGGTAGACTGTCAATGTGCTGCCTAAATCAGTATATTTAAAGAGAAACTTGTATCAAGTTAGCCGCATTTACTGATGTTAAGCTATTAGGGCGCAAAATGCAATGAATGTATGCTTGCATCACTGTAAACGGAGGCAGATTAAGTATTCTCTTCCGTATTGAGTCTGTACAACAGCCGGTCTGTTTTCATGATGCAAAGATGAACGCGATTTAGAGTTAGCAGAATCGTGTGTGAATTAAAGCAAAGACCCGTGTTCAAGTGAACATAAGGCTTGTATTCAAGCGATTCCTAAATACGCAAAACACTGTGCCAGACAGGTCAAGTACAGCAAACTGAATTGTACTAGTATACCGATAGATTGTCAATGTGCTGCCTAAATATACATATTTATCTAAAGAGAAAACTGTGTTCAAGTCAACTGTATTTATGTTTAGTTATCAGTGTGCAAAAATATAATGGCTGCATTGTCTCATCACTGTAAATGGAAGATAAGATATTCTCTTCCGAACTGAGTAAAGACAGGGTGTTTTAATTATGAAGAAAGTGTAAAAATAAACATGATTATTGAGCGCGAATTTATTTTCCTCAAACTAGTTAATTATTGAGAATAATGTGTTATTCAAAGTGACACAGGCATACTCGGAAAAAAGAAATCTGAGCGCTCCTATCAGGAGTCGAACCTAAGATCTTAGGTTCGACTCCTCATAGGAGCACTCGGATTTTTTTCCGAGTATGCCTGTGTCACATTAAATAACAAATCGTTCTCATTCTCTCACCAGGCTTAAAATATACCATCACATTTATACCTTGTATACTAGGTTAGTTAAAAAACACTGAAAGAATGTCGAAGACAGGTTCATTCTGTAGTGATAAGTTAGTTTTCCTGCAACGTGTTTGGATCAGTCATGTCACGGTGCTAGTCAGTTGTAAGCTAAAAGACACTACGTACTTTTATGTTTTCATTCAAGAACTCTACACTCCCTTCCAAATTCAATAACTTTTTTTTTAACTGAATAGTCAAATCCATAATTATAATACTAGGAATGCTCAGTCCTTCCGCTTGCCACTGTGCAGAACAAACACCAGGAGGTTTTCAATTTCCTTTCAAGGTCCAAACTTTTATAATTCGCTAAATTCTGACATAACTAGTTCTCCCTCCTCCGCTTCTTTTAAAAGAAAGCTTAAAGATTTTCTTCTCTCTAGGTATTAACTTCTGTAAGGCTGTATTTCTTAACTAACTTGCTTAATATGTGTGTGCGTGTGTGTGTGTGTACGTGTGCGCGGTCAAAGTTAATTATCATAAGTCCATATTGTAATTCTAATATAAGATAGCTATTTTTTAAAAGTGAGGAAGCCTGACTTTATAAGCCTCGTGGTTTCTTTCAGGTTCTCTCGCCATTTATTTTCTTTCGTCAATTTTCATCATTTTTTTTTCCCATATGTAATTGTTGTATATGGCAAAATAAATATTGTATTGTATTGTATGCCATTCGGGGATAAGCCGGCACGGGAATTACCGATATAGAAAAGTCAGGAAAGGAGAACATTAATTACCTTCAGACATGGGCTTAACTATCCTACAGTAAGACGATCGGTTTTCCCTACAACTAGCAATCGTTAATGAAAAACTTATAACAATATCTATAATCGTTATTGGGGATGCGTTATTCTTTCACATGCTGTATATCTCTGCGTTCTGGGTGGTGATTGTGCACCCCTCCCCTCCAAACACTCACACATTCTTTTGTTAAGCTATCAGTGGGATCACGCAAATGTGGCAGGGGTGAATAGCATTTTCGGCTTTACTTTTCTATGGTGAATCAGAAAATTAACTCTGCAGTGCATGTTAAAGTGCTAAATTGAACCCATGAATAAGCTCTTGTAAGGAAATGAGAGATCGCACGAGGCAAGAAAAAAATATCCTCCTTCGGCGGGATTACAACCATAATCACCACCACCACCATAATCACCCACGACTTGCTCCGGTCTGGCCTTGTAACTCAGTCTGTAAAGCAACAGGCGGCGATCAAATCAAAAGGTTGTGGGTTCGTTTTTCACAGAGGTCGGAGTTTTTTTTTTTTTTTTAGCTTTTTAATATACATTGCAGCTAGAGTTAATTCTCTGATCCATAATTGGTGTCCTTGGTGCTAGTGGCGCAACCGTTACTTTTGCTATAGCAGTCTTTGACCCTTTTAGCTTTTACCTTTTCTATACGCGTTTTAATATAATTTTATAAACTTGACGGTTTTCCAAATCTTTTTGCCATTCAAGTTAATAAGGGTATTGTGTGTGTACAACAAATCGCGAAAAGCTAACAAAGAACTTAGAGATGAAGTAGCGGAACTAAAAGCGAAAATAGAGAAGGTTTCACAAGAGTTAACCGTCAAAATAGAAGAATACAAACCTGATGCGAGTTTGTCAAGTAACAGCGGCGAAACGCTATCGTCGGACAAAGCCGATTCTGTAGAATTTGTTTCTGCCAAGTACGAGATGTGTGTTATTTCTATTTACTTTTAAAATTCTCTTCCGGTCCATTCGAGGCTACAAAGAATCTCCTAGAGTCACCGCTACTCTAGAATTGGCTTTCTTGCTTTTACCAATTACAGGCACCGTGTTGGGAGCAAAAACAGTCTGAGTGGGGGCGTGGGGGAAGTCTAAGTTTCTGCAAAGATTCTCTCCGTAGTACAACAGTTGAGGCATGAGCGAGCATTGTTAAGCCTTCTTTATTCTCTCGCTCCCGTAAAGTTTCATGCAAAAATTTTAAGAAAGGGTTTTCGGTAATAGGGTCAGTTTCTAATTATAAAAGAAACTGTGGTGCTGCGTCGGACAAGGACAAGTAGCAACGAATGATTGGTTTTATCAAAAACAGAGTTGAGAAGGTAACTTCGCCATCATAAAGACATTTGATTGCTGACGTTTTGAACATTAACTAGTCCTTCTTCAGAGCGAATCGGTTTTTGGTAGTTTTGTTTGATTGGTTATTTGTTGCTGGTAAAACAATGTTGAGATCAGTTTTCGTGTATCTTCAAAATGCTTCATCATAACCGTGAACGTGCACGAATTTCGATGAATTTAACAAAATGGTCAAAAAAAATATAGATTCAGCCTGTTTTATTGTGCAATAAAACTTTGTAGAACAAACACGAGATAGTAAAAGGACACTGACTTATTGACATTGCAGTCATGTTCATCAGTGTAGTTGTTCATCAAGGGCCTTCCGTTAGAAGAGAATCATCTACGTATTCAACAAAAAGAAAGCCATCCTCAATTCTCCGAATCATGTTTATTTTCAACCAAATTGCCTGCAATATTACAATAGTCCAGCTGTTTTTATTACTCATTTCTGAAACGTGTATTTACTCTTTTATTACAAAAAAGTATGCTTTTATTAAAGACACAAAAGTTAACACAATTACATTATTTTCTTCAAGCAGCGCACTGGCAACCAACCGGTAATGAAGGACACTTATTGATAAACTTGATCTGTCGGTAGCCAATCACTGTTTCACACTTAGGATAATGATATATATTAATGGCTTCATAACAAGTAATGTGTCTGTTTAAACATTGTACATGGCTGACGAATTTTTTTCTACACTTATCGAACTTTCTCACAATATGTGAAAAGCATGGACTACTGACATCCCTGGCAGTGCGATTGTGCGCAGATGGCTTGTCAAGATATGCGTCCATACCACTTGTGACGTTGTTCTCTTGGTTGATGCTCTGCGTTGGCTGGAAGGCATCACCTTGTGGCTGGGTGTCTTGGTCCATACCACTTGTGACATCATTCTCTTGGTTGATGCTCTTCTCTGGCTGGAAAGCATCACCTTGTGGCTGATTGACTTGGTCCATACCACTTCTGACGTCATTCTCTTGGTTAAGGCTGTCCTCTGGCTGGAAAGCATCACCTTTTGGCTGGGTTTCTAGGTTCATACCACTTGTGACGTCATCCCATTGGTTGATGCTCTCCTCTGATTGGAAGGCATTGCCTTGTGGCTTAGTCTCCTGTCCAGGTGCCTGCTGATTTAAGATTTGATCCAGGGGTAATGACATATCCAGGAAAAGAGGTTTTGGGAAACCCAGGCTGGAGCAGCTCAAGATGACAGTTATTGATAACATTATCTGTTTAAAATAAAAATGAAAAAATTAGTTGGAACTAATACAAGAAATATTTTTTTGTCATTTTTAACGCTTTTATAGAACAAAACATTACAACGCTTTAAAGTAGTATACAAAAAGCTAAAACCTATAGTACTTCTAATTAGAGCTTCTATTGAAATGTGGCATAGGTTGCTTTCAAATGAATTTGTTTTAATTTTTCATTAGCATCCTTTTAGGATTCTTTGAACGAATCTTACATGCATATATTAGTGATGATGTTTTGAACATGACAAAGCAGGTTGCAGTCTATGTTCTTCAACGGGGATCAGCTGAGATTTATCATGGACGAAACCGAAATTTGTACACTGGGAGGATTCACAATCCAATCATTTATTAATTTATAACCATTTAAAATGCTTATAGGCTGAAGTTTTCGTAGCCTACATTCCATAAAAGGATGTTGAAGTGTAGAATAACTTAACAGCCAAAAAGGTATTGGCCAACTTTTTTTCTTGATCATGCAGTTCTAACTTGGTTTTCTGTCAGGCTCCAATTCATGCACATTTTCCGACATGCAATCAGCCAGGAGTTATGTGCCTCCTATTTGTGAAATGTTAAGTCTCGTTTATTTCTAGTGGCTCTGACAACCTTTTACTTTATGTTGATGATTTTTTTTCATACTGATAGTAACCACGTCTGATCGAAGATGATCTCGATTCTCTTTTCCAAAACTTGAATTTGCAATAAAACTGACCCAAACCAACTGCATGATTTTGTTATAAACTGTACTTGAGGTGAGATGGAAGTGGGGCAAGTTAAAAAATGAAGTAAGATAAGACAAAGGAACTCCATTTTTACAAAATCCTGGTCGAGGAAATTCATACCTTGTATAATGACATTGACATTGCTACTGAAGAGTAACTTATACATGGATACTGCCCACACGACTTACATTCTACAGATGGAAGTTAGAAATTTTCAAGATGCGATGCAAATGCTTGGCATATACTTTGGTGTATTTTACTTACTTTCTCTAAAGTATTCATCCTGCAAATGATCTTGTCTGCCTGAAGTTTTCGTCTCTGAATAATTTCGCTGTGATAATCGCTGTGATAGTAAAAAAGAAATGGAAAACAATTTACTTTATACTGGATTATCTTTGTCTCATAGTAGTTCTTCCATATGATTGTGATTCCATATGATTATGAGACATATTTGATAGAAAGGTAAATGCTTCTTAAACCCATATAAATTAGACGCAAATAATAAGTTCACAATGACAATAACGTGATATTTTTTTAGGAGTAATGTCTGAAAAGTAAATTGTATTGCAACTTTCGTTACTAACTTTTGTTGTTGCACTGTTTCTTTTTGCCACTTAACAGTCTTTCCCTTTGGAGGGTTAGTGGTTTTGAACAGCTAAAAATGATGCTGATTTGTCCGATCTCAGGCAATTCTTAACACAGTGCTTGTTCAGTTCTTTCCTTCTTGCAAGGGCATTCCGGATTTCCTTTTATTACTAATACTAGTACTGGGCTAACCAAATTTTCAAAGGGCTCTGCTTCAAACATTTCGTGTGATAAAACAACTGCTACTGAAGTAGTAAGTTCTGACTGAACGCATTGCCCTTAACAAAATACGCTCTGTTTGACATTAATGTTCTGATATTTGAGAGAATTCTCTTCTTCTTGCCAACTTCAAACATGTTATGATGGTTTTGCTTACCTTCGAAGTCAACTTGCGTAGTTCACCTTGTAGAAATGAACTCGTTATAGCCTTCACTCAGCTTCACCGAGATTTTTATACTTTTTTCCTCTAATTAATTCCAAAATCTACAAGGAAATTCTTGGCAGCTGGATAAAACGTGTTGTAGCAGACTCCACCTACATGAAAGGAAGTTTAATCACTTCTGTCCTATTTTTAACTTGATTAGTTCACAGAAAAATGTGCGGCTTTGGTGGGATACACACCGCGGAATAACCTGTGTGAACATCAAGTTTCATGACATCATTGGAAATGTTAACTGAAAAAGATTATATCTATTTCATCTTTTTAAACGGTAGCATTATGAGACGTGGAGCCTTTCCTTGGTGTCATCAGCCTAGAAAATCTTCAACATTTTTCTTCTCTTATTAGCAAAGAAATTTGACCGGCTTTGAAATCGCAGTTTTCAAGTGAACCTAAAGTTAAACCGTAACATACGTTGAACAGCGAGCAAATTTGACCGAGAATTCATGGCCATGACATTGTAACTTATTAAGAAACTATTCCTTTTTAGTTTTAATGAAATAAAGAAAGAAATTAATTATTATTAATTAATTAGTTTTTTTTTTTTTTATAAATTTGCCACTGCGTTTTTTGGAGGCTTCTATAGTAATGCCATAATAAAACGCCATTACGGGAAGTTTTTTTCGTTTTTTGTTATTTTGTTAAAACATCTTTAATTCTATACCTTCTTCCTCTGTTATTTTGGTTGTGGTGCTATAAAAAGGTACTGTGGGCGAGACATGTAGCTCAAATAAACTAGAACTAGAATCTTCGCTTCAGCACACAACTGCACTGGTGCGCATGCGCGTATTTAAAGTACGCTTCCATGTGGTATAACGAGCGTTTTGTTAACTCAAACGGGTGGCACACTCTAATTTGGGACTAAGGAAGGCAAGAATACGTTTTATCGATAGTTAACCCTTAAATATTGCTGCCGTAATGGAGGAACGTCACTGATGAAAAATAACCACTTTTAAATGTTAAGCAGTTAAATACTCTCAGTCGACGTGATAATGTTTGCTGTTTTCGTACAATTCAACGTTTAAAAACATCTCCAAATTTATGGTTTGTAGATGAACTTAAAATTCTTTTACTTTTCACTTCCGTTTGGTAATAATCAAAATGGCTGCTATACAAATGCAAGCTTAATTATAACCTAATGTATAGTTCCGGTAAGTTTCTTTGGAGTGTGGTTTGAGTATTGACGCAATAGCCGAGTAAAAGTAGGAATTATGACGTCATTCGCAGATAGCTGCTGGCATTGACGACCTTCAAGATTTGAATAATTAGCCTTTTTTTAAAGTCACGTCCCGAGGAAGCTGTGTGGAAATAATTTATTAATTTAGTCATGGTTTATTCACGATCATATACGGTTGTATCGGATAGTTTCTTTGTTCAGTTAAACTATTTGTAGAAGTTGTAATTGATCTGCAATTTTGATAATCTTGTTCGGTAGCATCAAAACAACGTCCTCGAATAAAATTAGTTTCGATGGTATAAAAAACAAATTAGGTTTATATCAGTTTCTTATGCATTTTCTTTCTTTTGCTGAAACCTCTTTTTATCCTCAGCTAGCGCTCACGAGTCTCCTGTAGCTCAGTGGTAGAGCATCCGAACTAGTATTATAGTAATCGGAAGTTCTTAGGTTCGACTCCTGATAAGATTACTCGGGTTTCCTCAGTTCTCAAGCATGTCAGTGTCACTCACTCAATAATACATCATTGTTATCTTTCTATCTTTTTCCTCTGTTTGTGAGGTAACGATGCTATGGAAAGGTACTGTGGGCGAAAATTTAAACCGCCCAACATTTAAACAAACTAGAGCCAGGCCCTACGCTGCTGCACACTACTGCACTAGTGCGCATGCGCTTTTTTAATACCCCCTTTCGTGTGGAATGGCAAGGTTGTTGCTCCCTCAGACTGCATGTGGTTCACTATAATTTGGGACTAATGAGGGAAGAAATAGATTTTCATAAATTGTAAACTCTTAAATATTGCTGTTCATGAAGGGACGTTAACGATGGAAAATAACCACTTTATAATGCAGTTAATTACTCTCAGCCGTAATAATGCTTGCTCTTTTGAAATTTGTCAAAGTTGAAAAACATCTACAAACCTTTTTATTTGTAGTTAAAACCTAAAATTCCAGTCCTTTACGTTTCACTTCTGGCTATAGTTTACAATAAAATGGCTGATTTACAAACAACAAACTTAAAAAATGTAGCGTTCCGGTAGGCTGGACTTTATTTTCCAAAAATATGATTTGGTTTGAGTATTGACGCAATAGCCGAGTAAAAATAAGAATAATGACGTCATACGCAGATAGCTGCTGCAATTGATGACCTTCGAAACCTTACCTGAGACCATTCATGTTATTATAAGGAGTTAAATTTGGATAATAGACCTTATTCGCTCTATATGCTAATTGCCAATTACAAACCACGTGACATTCTCACGAGAGTCGATCCTTTTTCGTTTTGGAAGTAAAGAATTGATGCCAGCGTGAATATGACCATTCGAAAAAAAAAAAACTACACCCTAGAGTACCGTCACGTGATCTGTAATGGAGTAACGAAACAACGAAGCGATTAAGGTCTATAAAAGTCCTGTAAAGAGATAACTGCGTGGAAATAATTTGTTAATTTAGTCATGGATCCTTCATTTATGTTGTGTCGTATACTTTCTTTGTTCAATTTACCTATTTTTAGACGTTGCAATTGATCTGAAAAGTTTGGATATTCATGTTCGAATTCGAATAAACATTAGCAAAATAATTTATCGAATAAATTGTTTGGCAAAATAGCCCAAAGAAGCTCTTGAAGTAGAGATTATTTTCATTTTTGCTCAACAAAATAAACTGGTTGTCTTTTACTGACTTTTCGCCGTGCGCGTAGGCGAAATTTTTTTCCTTAGACTTGAATCAAAGGACTTTGAGGAGCGATTTTAATTCCGGGGTAAACCGGCACAGACATCCCTGAAAGAGGAAAGTTCGGAAATTAACTCCTCTGTGAATGCGTCAAAGTTCTTTATCCTTTGGATCATGTTTCTCTATTGTGTGGGTGAATTCCAATGTCTACAAACAGGTTGGTAAAACAAACACGCGCGCATGTGTTCGCATCGTGGGTTAAAAGCCAACTCTTCCTTTTTTATAGGAACACAATTAAATTAAGGAAGACGAATTAAAGTGGAAATTCTTCCATAAACTAGACACGAATGCACGCACTATGTTTAGTTATTATCTTGCTCTTTAGAATTTGAGCAGACCAAATTTTGAATAAAACATAAATTATTGTCTCAAGAAAACAATTGCCCTCTGTTTTTCTATTTTCAATCCATTTCTATCTTAGCCAGCCCCGTCAAAAGAGAATTTTAAAGTCCTAGTTTCTGTGCACTAGTAGTACAATTGTAATAAAACTTGAACATCATTTTTACGTTTCCATCACACGACGAGCAGATATTCAAATTGACACTAAAACTAGCTGACTTTGGAACTCTAAACTTCTGTTCATTTCGGTTGAGTCTTCCATAGAACACGCTTTGTTCAACTAGAAGGATTTCTCCTGAAAATTCCGATATCAGGTGTGCTTGCCATTCACGCAAACCACCCGGATGGAAATTTTCGGCATAAATATGAAATGATTTAGCTTGTCTGAACAGAAGATGGATAACATGCAAAATGTATGAACATCAGCTGTAAATCCCAAAAGGAGCAATAAAAATGCATCACTTTGACCAGAGGCCTAAAGTTTCAGAAGTATTCCAAGCGTTATGATGCGTACTATTTGATTTTCCAACTGGAATTTCCACATCTTCCAGGTTTTCCATTTAAATGATAAGCATCCCTAGTTTACAAAGTGGACTAATTAACTTCTTCTTACATAGAACGTTTCCTTATCTCAAATATATAAAAAATAAAATAAAAATAAAGGAAGGAACAATCATTAGCTTTCATGATTATATAGAATCATGAATGTTTCATGTTGTCTAAAGTAAATGAAAACTGCAGAAAGTGCATACGAAAATGTTAATCACTCAGAAAGAAATTGTGAACATCCATTTGTTGAAATATTTCCAAACCTGACAATATGTTTATCGTTGAACAAAGTTGAAAGCACGTTCAGAGTCTATAAAAAAAACCGAATAGAAAATTAACTAGTAAAAAAAAAGACTTTCATGTCACTTACCGAGTTTCGAACTGTTCCTGACGTCATTCTTGCTTTAACTCTCATGTTTGCAATAACTTCATATGATATCATGATTGAGATGCGAACATTTTGCCCTATAGGGGATATAATGGGCTTAAATATTGTAAGAAAACCAGCTGCAGAACCCACGGGAGTAGCTCCCCTTCCTCCCCCACCATTTACCATTTTGGGGTTGAGACTTTGCTCGTACGTCCGTAGGTTGAAGTGAAGATTATTGTTTCCATGACTACGAAAAAATGAACGTAAGTCGGTCCTCTAAATAGTGGGCTTTTTTCTGATTTAAACAATACTCAGGGCATAAAAGAAGGCATCAAACAAGAAAAAAGGCAGCCTCGTTTCCAGGGTCTTTCATCTCTCCACCTCCCTGAAAGTCCCTGGGAACGAGGTTGGAGAATAAGTTGTATTTGCTCAGTCAGCTTCATAGGAGTGAAGTTCTTTTTTACCCTGTCTTAATTCTCATCACTTTAAGGGCTGTTTACATTAAATCAGTATGACTTACAAACTGGGTTTTCGATCTCAACACGGTTTTTTCTTGTCACCTTGTATTCGTCTCAGTATGAAACTGGGCCAAATTCTCCTCTGGGTGTGAGTCATAGAGCTATTGGAATATCCAGGCACCTCGAAACAATAAAAGCATTCGGCCTACGGCCTCACGCTTTCGTCTCTTTCTCGGTCATGTTTGGATACCCCGATGAAGCACGAGGCACGAGTTTTTGATATATTACCTGAAAAAACAAGATTACGTTTTGTGCGTATGAAGCACTAATACCTAAAGTAACTATGTAACAATCCAAGAAAGAAATTAATAATATTCTATATTAGATCAACTTTGGATGATATAACATTTTCTTTTTGCTTAAAATAATGTTCATAACTTCCGTTGAAAATTGTGTCGATGTCGTCTTAAAACAGCACCTGGAGTCAAGCCAGGAGAATTCGTCTTGTACAATTTTGGTATTAATTAGGAAGAAAATTGAGGAAGTAATAATAACAAAAAAATAAACCTTTTTCATCTGAAAGCCAGAAAAGCTTTTAGCCTCCAAGGCGAACTAATTGAACTGGATATAAAATTTCTTTGACTTAAATTAATGTTGTCATGTAATCAATTTATGTGGCATTTGCATCATTGTCGCAACTCATTAATTGTATGCTCAGTCATGGTCTGGTTGTCCTTACGTTTTGAAAGAAATGCCTTCAGACCGGTCATTGGAAGTGTTTGTGATATTAAAGAACATGGTGTCTATCTCAAATCAGGTGTGAGAGTAAATTAAAAATTTCAAATAACATGACCATGAAATGACTGGACTATCATTCAATAATTATTTTGGGTTACAAACGGGGTCTCGAAAGTCATTTAGAAAGTAATAGACTGCATACTATAAAATGTGTTCGTATCTCATTAAAACCGAACCCCTTGAAAACAAACGCCCGCAAACTTATTATTGAAAAGAACAGAAAGTACCCACAACTTTGAAATCAATTAATTTGAAATATTCACCTTTTCTGCCCCTGCTTAAAAATACATAGTTAACCTTGTGTTTATTAGAAAATGGACTTTCGTTTAAATACATATTAAATATTCTTCACCTTTCCTGCTGTGAGATACTTATGCATTTTTGCAAGATCCTAATACTAAAAATACCTCTAGTATTTTGTATTCCCCTACAGCTGAAAATGGTTTTTTGACAAAACCGGAACATGTTTTGTTTACTGACAGACAGTCGTGGTTTCTTTAAAAGAAACTTGACATTTCCATTTCTTTCTGCTACTTGTGCCTCCGACAGTCTTAAACATTGGCAATACAGAACTATTTCAGGATTATTAAAGCACACTTATAAAATGCGTGGTAGGAAGTTCAGAATATATATAAGCAGGAGAATTTACTCCACATTTTTATTGAAAAACTCATAGTCTACCGAGTGGCCAGAGTAAATCTTCACTGAGGACGAAATTTGCAAAAAGGTGAATATTTCAAAATAAACTTTACAGCACAAGTGAGTACTGGTTCTTTCCTGTTTTGCCTTAAGTTAATTTCTTTTACCAGTGGATTTAATGCTAACAAATTTAACTACTTTACTAATTTCACCAGTAATGTTTATGATACGCCCGCCAGCACTACACTTAGTTGAACAGCAATCAAAGAAAAACTGTATTGTTATTAGGGAACTAGTAAACAATGGTCAGAACTAGACTTATTGAAATGTTTTGTTGTTATATCTCTGCTTGCTTGTGTAGTATTTCGATATCATAAAATTATGAAAAGTCACCTCTCCGACGAGTAGTTTAGAACAAAAACCTTTTAGTGAAAGAAAGAAATTAATTAATATCTGTTTCAAATCGTTATTATCAATTAATCATGAAGGTGGACTGATAGTGAAGAAGCTTAGAAACTGAAAAATGGAAATTTGGGATCCTTAATTCCTGAATGTTTACTGTAGTCTAACCTCTAACAATTTTTCCAACTTAGTACGTACTTAAGCCATTGTAAAATAAAGTAATTGGGAATGAATAAAACAAGGCCTTTCATTTTACAGGCTGATGGGACCTCCTCACCACAAATCATGCTACTGGTTTAGTCAGTGTCAGTTTGGCAATATTACATCTCTACTTTTAAACTACCTGATAAATTCATTTACACATTGCATCTGTGACAATGTTGATAATTTACTTTCATAGCTCTCAAACATTGTTGTTTTCTCTCAGTGGCAAATAAAAACAAAAAACTAAAATAAAAACGGAGCACTTTTGTTTCTTGCAGACAATTTTGTACATTGCTGTCATCTTTACCTGTTCAAGCCCAAGCTGTACCAATTCTCTTCCCCTGGAGAAAAAGGACTCCAATATACAGTCACGTGACCAACAGACTCACCTTCAGGACGATGCCTTCCAACCAGAGAACATAAAACAAGAGAATAAAGTCACAAGTAGTGTGAAAGGATTTCTCGACGCCCCATCTGCGTACAATCGCACGACCAGAGATGCTAATCCCCATTGTGTTGAAAAAATTGTTAGAGAATGGGATACTTGTAGAAAGCGTCACGTTGACAAGTTCTTTTGTTTACCTAAACACGCGTACTGTAGTCAATGGATAGCTCCACCCAAATGCAAAACAGTGTATGGCTACCCTCGCGCGGATTCCGCGAAAACATGTCCAATGGTTGCTATAGACTGTCAATGTGCCCTGTGAGTCTGCAATAAACCTCAAACAGATCTAGACTCGGACCAGTCATTATAATTAAATCAAAAGAGAGCGTTATTTCTAGAGTAATACTTTGTTAAAGATTAAAGCCGGCGGCTTAAGGAGAAAAATAAAGAGCTTTTATTTTAGGACTTGTGGTGTAATGTATTCATTATGTATTTTAACTTGGTTTGGCTTTTTTTCTAACATTTTGGACTTTCTTTGAAACCACGGTTATTCAACTCAATACCGTGCTCACCCTCGCCGGTTCCCAATCGTCCTTGACTCTCGGCCGAAGGTAACGTCGACCGTTGATATGATCGGGAAGACGCGGCCGAGGACACTTTGCATTATAGTGTACAAAGCGTTATACTGATTTTTCCTGTTCTCTGGTAACGTCTGCTTGGATTCTTTGTGGTACAGTTTTGCTATCATTTCCAATACTTTGATTTCATTGCCACCCATTGGATTCACTGCCTTTTTTGCGACACTTTAGAAACCTACAAGTACAGTTTAGGGAGTGCCAAAGGAAACCCTTACAGATGAAGCTCTCCGTAAAGCCACTCAATGGAGTACCCCCGAAACCACGACACAACAGCTTCTCAAGTCCATCTTTGGGAGGCACTGAACATAAGCGTTCCATGTTATCCGTTCGGCTCACTAAACAAAAATTTAGTTCTGTCATCACTACTGTGCCGGTGTGCCATTACTTTTTGGATTTTGTGCATTTTATATGTTCGCAAAATTTTGTTATCTGTTTTGTTAGGAATTTAGTTTAGCTTAATGTACTGTCTAATTATACGTTTATTATTCTGCGATATCCAGCAACATTTACGAATCTCCTTTATATTTTATTTATTTATTTTTATTTATAAACTTCGCCAGAGGAGAACCTCTGACAGGAGAGAACTCACAGAACGATAAGTTCCAATAACCAGACTCCTCCTACTACTAATCATGAAATAGCCAAAGACCAGACCAGCACACCGGGAACTCCGTGCCCTACTCTTTTCGATTAGTGTGTGGGTTCTTTAACGTCCCGCAGGGTTATGAACATTGAAGTGTTGTGAGACGGGGCCTACGGTTTATCGTCCTTATCCGAGAAGACTAGAAAGTCTAACCATTTGCAGATGTCTTTACAAAGGCAGCACTTTCTCCTCGGTTATTTAAAGACCCTGAGTGTTGGTCCGGCCGGGTATCCGAGTATCCGTCTTTCCTTATTTCCTTTCAGGTCTGCAGTCCGGCAGCTGTACGTCAAAATAGATCTAAATGCCTGATGCTTTCACATTTATCTTGCTTAACGTAAAGGGCAAAAGTAATTAAAAACCCATTCGACGGTTCAAACGCGACACCCAAAGGAAAACTGGTTTTAGACCAAATGATCAGTACACTTGAAAATCTACGAGGCTCAATCAGAAACTATAAGCTACATTTTCTTCAGTTTTCTCATACCTGGCAGTTTCTGGACTGCCTTTGAGTCTTCCTGGTACCATTTATCGAATCAATGGGTATACCTTTTGCTGGAAAATGATTTATACAGAATAATAACGCAACAATGCCCTATACTTAATGTACTTAATTACTTTATTGTAATTGGAAAACTGTTTTTGTGGGACTGCAAAAGAAACCAAATTATTCCCAAAATTTCAAGGCTTTAAGAGCCAAATTGTTCTCAACTACGGAACAGAAAGGAAAGTTAACAAGAAAGACTATTATCCAAAGAAATGATTCGGTTTGTTCTTCATTTTCATCTATTTATCTATTTATTCTCTTTTTGTTTGTTATATTTTGAAAACGGAAGCTGTGCAATGTTCACAATATAAACCTTCTTATCCCTAATTTAAAAGTAATCTACAATTTATAATTGCACTTAATAAAGTTGATGGCTCTAAAAAAAACCTTATTCAGCGTTGTAAACGCTGTTTCTCGCCCCAGTGTCGAAAGCAATCAACGTAACGATTACGATTACATCTGGTCAGTTGATTAACTCGCTCAAGACCGGCGGAGATCATTAAGCAGTGTCTGCGGCCAACTCAAGATCAACTTAGCATCCTGGTTCAAAGATAGGGATGTACGGATTACATACACTGGACGGAAGAATTTTTCAGGTATCACTCGTACATAAACTTCAAGCGTTCTTCGAAGGATCTATGGAAAAATGTTGCGAATTAATTAATTGAGGCCAAGCACTATAATCGATTAACGAATATTACTTTTTACTTTTCCCAAATTATAGGACGTTGTTTCGCTGAATTTTGAAAAGGTTAGGCTCTATTTATCCCTTCGATTATAGCTCACATTAAGCTTATCTTTGACTGAGATACACGTGAAAAGACTTAGGCAAACATTTTGGTTCAATCCTGGTATCGTTATCAGGCTGACTTCTGGGTTGTACATGTACAATGTGATCAATATTTTTTTGATTTTTCGAGAGGCCGATAAAAATCTAAAGAAATATTGTATATCCTTATTGAGTTACCCAGGGGGAAGCCCCAGCATCACTGTATGCTTAAGTGCTTTTGGGATACATAACATAAACAGCAGTGTTAATATTTCTTTTCACTCCCCCGGACATGCATGAAAACTTGTCGTTTGTTTGCAAGTTTTGTTTCACCTCTTCAGTTCTTAAAGTTCTTAGGCATTTTATGAATTATTATAAAATATTAAGCTTATTTTAATGTTAAAGTTGCTAGTCTGATATTGAGGAAATTTATCCTCCGAACGTCAAAAAAAAAAACAGAGTTTGAAAACAGAAAAGAACGTGTAACTTTACAGCTTTATCTTCTTGTTCTTCTTCTTCTTGTGCTTGTTGTTGTTGTTGTTGTTGTTCTTCTTCTTCTTCTTCTTCTTCTTCTTCTTCTTCTTCTTCTTCTTCTTCTTCTTCTTCTTCTTCTTCTTCTTCCAAGAAACCCCAACTCCTTTAAAAATGAAGATACTTGTGAGGGGGCGTTAAAAGTAAATAAATAAATAAATAAATTGGTTCACAATATATTGCCCTTTCGATGACCATAGAAATCAACAAATACATACACGGTTGAACATTAATCTCACGTCTTACGTGTAATTCTTCTTGAAAGCAGTAAGCTAACAGCCATCACAAGAGGCAATAAACTTTTCAAAAGGAAGTATTCGAGAAATTCACTCACTACCGACGTTGAAAAATTTGGCACTGATCTGTGGAAGAAATCTACTCGATTCGGCAGCTTTTAATAATTTCTCGCAATAAATTGAATTCTCTGCAACCTTTCGCTCGGTAATCCCTAACCGTGTTTAACACTTACCTGTTTAACAGGCACTCGGCACTAAAAAATTTTTATGCGCGCTAAACTATGTCCAGCTTATTACGTAAAACTATAAACTCGTAAAATGGCAGTTTAAAAAATTTGGTGGGGGCGCCGAAAAATTCATGCCAGTCAGCACATAGAACTGAAACGCTCCAGTCGATGGCCTTAACCCGCCTCGTCATGGACCTACCACCAATTGGAAATAAATGGTTGAGACTGACTTCTAAAATAAAATTTAAGTTTATCAGCATTGTAGAGAATATTTTAGTATTTGTATGCAAAGTTTAATATTTTCAACTCAATCAGGAGAGTTTAGTAAGCTTGGAGTGAGGAAAATAAACATGTACAGGGCAATAAAATATTATTTTCGCATTCAAAGTCTTTAACAATTCTATGTATTTATCGAACCGAACTGGACTTTTTCTTCTATTTTCCATATACTAAGTAAGGTAGTAGCCCCACGCAAATTTATTCTCTGCACAGAGCTTCCATGGTCCCTCAAGTCATGATCCTGGAGTGGCTCAGTTTTAAATTGGCGGCAAAATATTTTCATAAAAACCTTGATTTTGGTGAAAATCGCGCCTCATATAGTTTACAACCGCCACCAGGATAGGAATGTCATGATCATTTTTTTAATTCACGAGACTCTCTTCTTCCACAGACAACTCTCGACTTCGTTTAACCACAACATTTGTGTCGCCATTTTGTAATTTTGGTGCGAAATACATCGGACGGAGAAGGGAGCCTGGGAATGCATGGAACGTGTGTCAAATGGAACACGTTCCTCACCGATAAACATTTCCCACCGAAATTCCCGGAATTTTCCACTTTCGCATCACGCCGAGTAGAATTAAGGATTAATTTTCAAGTGCATTTTAAAAGTTTTCCAAATTGTTCGACGCGGGCAATTTGCGAAGACTTTGAAACTACAAGTGAAAATTAATCCTTAATCAACAAGGAATCATTGCGCTTTTATAATACAGAGTCGGGGCAAAAATTTCCTAAAACCATCAAGGAAGTGAACTTCGTAAAACAGTCAGTTAAACACTTGGCGTAGGCAAGCAAACAAACAAATTGTTTTATTTTTCGAAGCATACAAAACAAACAAAACTGACGAGAAGAGGTACCATTAACACATGTAATTAAGTTAGAATAATACAATTTTAATACAGGAGCAAACTATACAACAACAATAAAACTTAATGTTAAGCCGGCGACACACCTGGCGAATTTATACGCCGATCGCGGCGAATTTGATCGCCTCGACTCGCCGATTGATGCGGACACACTTGGCGATTCAGTTTTAGCCGATCGCGGCGATGTGGCAATTTTGAAAAGTCATGTGATAAAGGAGTAAGTAATTTTGCCCTCGATGAAAGAAAAATTAAGGGAGGATGTCCACTGTTACATCAAATCAGCATTCAGTAATTTTGCCCTCTGTACTACATTGTTATTGTTATTGTTGATGAGCAGGTTCCTGCAATGGAATATGCACTAAAAATATAACTGCAGAAGGGATGAGGAACTTGTAAGGTTGAGCAGATAAGCGATAAGCAGATTTCGATAAATGCTATGAATGCGGAAATTGGAGCTCTGCTTTTAGGCTTGGCTAAATATATATATATTAGATTTTATAGTGAAGTCATGAAACTTGATGTCCACACGTGTTAAAAAATATGTCCCTGATCAAAGTAGCTTGTAACCGGTAAAAAATTTAAGCATTAATTACGAAAAAAAAAAATTGAAATCTTTTTACACTCAGCTGAAACCAGAACGGACTTCAAGCCTCACAGGTGAACTAAGTAACTTGATATTAAACTTCCTTGAGTTAAATGTAATCACATTGGTTTAATGTCTGAGTTGCCTTGTTGAGCTTATCGATTTTATTAAAATGGTTTGGCTGCTCTTTTATTTTGAAACAGTAAAAAGTGTTTGATACTATTATTTTTAATGTAATCGCCGGCATTGCATATGTCTGAGTTACCTGGCCGAACTCATCAATTTTATGAACAGTTTGGTTGCATGCGGTTTTATTTTGAAACCTTCAAAAGATGAAAGTATTTGATACTACTTAATTACCTGAACTAAACAACTGGATTTTAAAATTCCTTATTTTCTAAACGTATACGTAACTGCATTGGATATATCTGAGTTGCCTTGCAGAGCTCTTTAATTTTATGTAGAAGTCTGGTAGCTCTTTTATTTCGAAACAGTCAAAAGATGAAAGTATTCAGTTGATACTACTACTTCATTAACACGGAGTAATCTTTTGAAACCTGATTACGATCTAATGGCTAAACACAGTGCTATAAATAAAGGCAACTACCACCTCAAACGAGCATCTTTTACGTCATTAGCTTGTGTTTCGAACCTTCCCACATGTCATCTGGGATGTTAGGACTAGGCTCGTTACTGTATAATGTGTTCATACAAAAGTCATTAAAAAAAAAAGTACAGAAATTGCACAAAACTTTAAAATCTTCAAAACCAATTTAAAGCTTTGTATTCTTCATTTATTGACTTTAATAAATACTTAAATCTTTTGAGTTACATTAGCAATCATGCCAAGTGAATTTTTTGGCCTGTTTTCATTGTAAAAAGCAAATTTCTTCCCTCTACCGCTTACTCGCCTCTGACAGTCTTAAACACTGATAATGCTATTTTAGAACAATTAATGCCAAGTAATTCCATTCGGGAATGGAAGTGTATATAAGAAGAAATTTCCTCTTTATTTTCATTGAGTAGCCAGAGTAAACTGAATATAAATCGTTAAAACAAGATTTGCAGAAGGAGAATTTCAATATGAACTTCTTAAAAGCACAAGTAAGTGACCTGTAACAGCATGTCAGCATTACAGTAAAAAAATGCTGTTCTTTTTTGTTTTTCTTAGTTCAGGAATCAGTAAATTTGCAAACAGATGATTCTCCAGTCAAATTTCCACAGTTATATTAGCTATGTACCGGCTATTTCCAAGCTTAGAATATTAACAATGTTGAAGAATGTACTGCAGTAAATCTTTCGATTCTATGTTATCAGTAACAGAAATCTAGACGAATTTCGCAAAGTCACCACATCATAAACTAATGAACCACCCCGAAATCGAATCGCTTAGATAGAAACCTTTTTATAGTCTCAGAGAAAAATATGTTGTTTATTTTAACGACTAACCATTATCGCCACGAGGCATGAACAAAAACTACTAGAACAAAAATTTAACCGTTAAAAAATGTTTATTACTTGCATTGCAAAATCATTTCTGTGTCGTTTCTTTCAACAGGTAATTTTATGTGTAATTGTCGTCTTGAATTGTTCAAGCCCGAGAAGTGCCAAACCTTTTTCGCTGCAGAATCTTTTAACTCGCAACCAGGCCTTCATACAGCAGTCACGTGAACAAGACACCGAACTTCAAGACGCCGCTTTTCAATTAGACGCCGAGAGCAGAAATCAAGAAAGTGACGTCACAAGTGGCGTGGTTGGATTTCTGGGCAGGCCATCTGCGCATAATCGCACAGCAAGGGACGCTGGTCGCCCGTGCGTTTTGCAAATTGACCGGAAGTGGGATGCTTGTCGAAAAAAGTTTGTCAATAAAGCCCAGTGTTTAGGTGAACACAAGGCTTGTATTCAAGCGATTCCCAAATACGGCAAACCGCTGTGTCGCACAGTGTTTGGTTTCCGAGAGGTTAAGTACAGTGTAAATTGTACCAGTATACCGATAGACTGTCAATGTGCTGCCTAAATCAGTATATTTAAAGAGAAACTTGTATCAAGTTAACCGCATTTACTGATGTTAAGCTATTAGTGCACAAATTCCAATGGATGTATGCTTGCATCACTGTAAACGGAGGCAGATCAAGTATTCTCTTCCGTATTGAGTCTGTACAAGAGCTAGCTGGTCTGTTTTTATGATGCAAAGATGAACGCAATTTAGAGTTAGTGGAATTGTGCGTAAATTTCTCTTGTTAAAAGTAAATAATTCTTTAATGTTCCTTAAAGTGCTACTACGATCAAATTTTCGAATACCTTTTATTTGCGGTTGATTGGTAGTTTATGTCCTAAAGTACATGATCTCCAAGTTATATCCTCATAAGATGAAGGAAAGTGCGATTTTTTTGCGCTCAAACTCCACGAATTTTCATCCGCCATTGAACCGCCATGTTCCTGCGGCCTGGTTACCAAAGGCAGATGGTGTCCAATGACAACAGAGGCCGGGTCACTCGGGAAAAACAAGTGACGTCAGACTCTCAACTCGAAGCCCAGGCGAGCCCTAACTTCTCATACGGTTTCGAACACGTTTTCGAAAAATGTTTCGTTCTTTCAATAGTGGGAAGTCGCTGTGTTGTTCAGTGGTATAACAACTGCTCTAATCGAGCGGCAGGAATTGCGCTGCATGCGATTCCGGCCGATAGAACGAGAGATGTGTGGGTCCAGTTTGTTGTCTTGCACGTTTTGCTATTTTCTCGGTTTAGTTCGAGGGACACTTGGGCATTCCACCCAAGTCAGTGAACACAAATTAAACCTGATCTTTTGAAAAGGGTAAGCGATCAGGAGATCGTGAACCTGAAAAAAATCTCCGAAGGGGAAGGAGCGGCAAAAGGTAAGCTTATGTAAAGTGGGCGAAATGTGTGAATATTGTTTTTTATCTTTGGTGATTCCTCGATACCTTGTTCAGCACCCATACAAATAGCAGTCACAAATTTTTATACACATTTTATATTGCGTTTCTAAAGTACTAGACTTTGATTGAACGAGTAAATAATGTAAGTGCAACTAGCTCCCGGAACTAGCTTTTCCCTCCGAAGCATTTCCAAAACATCTCAGTGCGATAAGAGTAAGCTTGTGTTTACTTTGCTTGTGCAAAAGCTTGTGGTAAAAACTGTGCAAACAAACGCGAAGAAAACCACTTTAATAATCCATTTTCACTCAGCTTTCGATAAGGTGGTCTTTAGCGTTTACAAAAGGGTTCTTTCTTTCTTTTAAGTGGTTTTCTTGAAGAAATAGTTTGAATTTTTGGTTTAAGAAAGGTTTTAAGAAAACCTCACATTCAGTTGTTTCTTATCAGTTAGATTCAATTGGTAATGTAGTTTAAATTTTGATTTATTTTTCAGACGCTGAGTTGCAACAACGTCAAAACCCAGCTCTTACTATTAAATACAGGCCAAAACAAGCCTTGCAGAGCACAACACGTGAAAAATGTGGACAGCCAAGAAAAGGCCAGTGCTCCTCCTTAAACTAGCAGTTGAAGAGCACTGACCTTTCTCAAGGGCTTTTCTTGATCTTTTGTCATCAACCACCAGTTGACAAATAGAATCAATAAAAGAACTGTTTTCTCTTCATTCATCATGCCTCCTCTTTGTACCGCTTTCCATTACAAAAGCTTCTGTTTTAGGGAATGGTCAGAAATTAGTGGGGAGGGGGGGGGGGGGGAGTGAGGTGGAGATTTTTAATTGAGCAATGAAAATGATGTGACCCTCCATAGCGATGCAAATGAAATTTCATGACCCTCCCCCTGAACAGGTATTACAATGTAGCTCAAATACCAGAAAAAGAAAACAAGAATGGAGGCAAACTGTAAGTTACTTTCTGGAACCATTTTGCCCCAACATAATTCAAATCATCTATAGAACCCATTGGCATCATATAACTCCATTATGCTACACATTTCCTTTACATTATTATTTCTATACTTAATACTTGTCTTGCTTTCGTTAAATAATGACTTAAATAAACAAATTTTATTTTGTCTTTTGTATATAACTCGCTCTCCCTGTCATACTATAAATTATGATTGCAAGAGCATAAATTTATGTGACCCTCTGTTTTCACTGCTTATTCTTTCATGACACTCCACCTCCCCCCCTCCCCACCCCCTGCTCCCTGCTAATAGGGAGCTGAAGCACACACATTCCTGAGCCATGTATAGCAACCAGAACTCAAATGTTTTCTCTTTTGGTGTGGTTTTAAATAAATACTAATTTGAATATAAACAATATTAATATGGTAGCCATTTTGGAATAAGGTTTATGGTTCATTGTCTGCAGTACATTAATAATTTTATTTTTATGCTCATTTGAAAAAGAGCGCCAGAATCTTGTTTCACCATAAATTTGTTGTTGTACAAATGAAATTGAATCTACATTTTCTAAGAATAAACACTGATCAAGAAGAATAAACTTGAGAAAAAAATCAAAGGTGGCTCACAACAGTCTCAACTTTACTTCATTTTGGTAGCATGCATTTGCCATCTCTCACTGCACCAAAAGTGAAAGTAACAAGAACTGTTACCACAGCAACAGTGTATCAAACTCATCAACACTTGCTTGGGGGTTTGCCCTTAGACATGTAGGACAAAGGATGTTTGTTGTTAGGTTGATTTGACCCTTCATTAGAATAAGCAAAAAATTTCAATTAATACCTGAATCACAAACTTTAACTCCCAAGAATATTGTTTTCAATGTATATTTGCAAAATTCCTACTTTTCCTCCCCTCATTTGCCTAGGTGGATGCTTGTTACCAGAAAGCATGCCTTAATAAATTTTCATTTATAAAGCTAGTCATTTCTTCAGTGCGTTAAAGCATCCAGTGCAGTGGTGTTTAACCTGATGTGAGCCACCTTAAAAAAAAAATAGATGTACACAGAAAAGACTGTTAATACTATTACATTGTTCATGATGGTGCAAGGGAAGAAAACAAATCATTGCAAATTGTTGTTGCCTTGCAAATTTATTTGTTTATTGATTACTGTACTTATTCAAATCTGGATACAATGATGTCCATGAAGCACCAGCACTCTCCAGGCTTGGTAAGTCGCTCAAGGGAGCAATTTGAACATTTGCACCTGAGAAAATATTGAACCAAGAGGAAACTTAGCATCAATTACAAGGGAACGATCAGCTTAAATTCAAGCCATTGTACAGAGCTTTTCACTACAATATATATTCTTTTTCCATGGTAAAAAAGTGCAAAAACAGTAAGCTTACTCGGAACCGAAACTTAACTGTGCACTCTAATTTAACACCAAGGCAAACGTTCGAAAGCAAAGCTAAAAACCTAAACTTGACTTCGATTTCAATTCAACTGAGTCTCCGGTAGCCTCCCTCCGGGGAATGAACTGGCTAGTAGTCAAGAGAAATTGTTGAGGATCCTCAGGCACTACACTTTTAAAGCTTGCCTGTTTTGTTAATACAGCAAATAACACATCTAAATATCAATCTCTATCTCTAATATCTTACCCGAGAGATGAACGACTCAGCAAAGTCTGCTCCTCCTTCTCTTGTAGCAAAAGCGCTAGCTGCTGAACTTATTCGGCTGCCTCTTCTTCAGACGGAATTTGCTCTACAGAGTCGGGACTTCTTAATTTCCTTTGCCTATATCATACGAAGGCGATCCAGGAGAGCTTTCTGTGGTCAAAACAGCTCTGAAATTCGTCGCCAGAAGGAGAACTACAGTACTCGCTCGATCAGCGAGTTGAGAGTATTACGTCACGACAAAAACACAATAGGTTTGAATAAAAATACCGCAACTCCAATCACGTTCATACCGCGGGCTCACTGGAACATAAATTCATAATGGCGGACTCGAAAACACCAGTTTTCAAGGCTCAATATTTTCAATTTAAGGGGCCCAAACTTCATTTCAGTGACCAAGACAGGTACAGCCACATCGGATAAGCTGTAAAGAACGTATTTTTGTTTCATACGTGACATGAAATTTTGATCGTAGTAGCACTTTAATAAGTCAAGTTAAGGAGTATCGGAAAAAGTTCGTTCCGCATTTAAAGAGAAAAATTAGTCATCCTCAAACGCGTTTCAGCAAACTGGAATGATTTCATGACTTAAGATGCTATGTAGCGCTATGCCATTCGGATTAATCAAGGGCTTACAACATTTCCTTATGAGTGAAAATATAACTTTAAATCTCGGAAGTATATGGCAGTTGAAGTTTGGTCTCCTTTCAGCTTCAGTGTAATCAAATTGAACGCGTTGACTGAAATGAAAATAAATAAACGCTCTATATGTGAAAGCCGACTGAAATGTAATGTTTTCACCCTGGTGAATGATGAACTTTGGTCAGTCAGTGATACAGGCATGTTCGCAGTATGCAAGATGTTTGTCACACAAACCTAGTTTATGGTCTTGGCTCCCACGAGTCGCCTGTAGCTCAGCCAGTATTGCATCCGAACTAGTAATCGGAAGGTTACATGTTCGGCTCCTGCTAGGAGAACTCGGATTTCCATATTCCGAGTATGCCTGTGTCACGTACAGAAAAAAATAAATACATCTATCGAACGCTCTGTAGTTCCACATTACATGAAACAAACAACTTTACGGGAAATAAATTTCAGGACTTAGCGAAATTCAGTACAGTGAAACCTCTTTATTACAGACACCAAGGGGACAGAAATAAGTTTCCGTATTATAGAGGTGTCCGTTTTAGAGAAGTAGGCTTTATATGGATTTCAGTCTCTCAAGGACCAAGTGAACTGTCCGTAAAAGAGAGGTGTCCGTATTTATCAGAGGTGTCCGTAAGGAGAGGTTCCGCTGTAGCTTTGATTCGTCTCAGATGTACTTACAAACTTAGCGACCACTGCCATGAAATATTAATCGCGCAAATTAACTTAACTACTTCCGTAAAAGGTTAAACACCGTACATCAGCTTAAGTACTTCTATGAAAGGTTAATCACGCACTTTAACTTTAAACTACTTCCAGAAAAGATGGATCAGGTGCATTTTAAACTACAAAAATGGCTGACATGCCTGTTCCTTGCTTTAAATTCTCTCGCGCATGTTTCTACTAAAACTGTAAATTTGTTGTTCAGAACCAGGGTTCAATCAGCAGAGCAGTCACGTGATCAAGATAAAGAGTGTTAGTTGCGCATTATGGCAGTGGGCGGGGGAGGGGTGGGGGAGCGGCTAAAGTCTGGACAGGAGTTAATGGATTAGCTCCCACGAGTCTTGTACAGCAAACGCTGATCAACCAGGTGTTTTACTTCTTATACTGAAAACCGGTTAGATAATTATAGCGTGACAGTTTTAGCTTCTAAGTTCGTATTAAAATGTCCCAAAATACCGATTGCATCGTTACGGAATGTCTATGTGCTGCTTGCATATGATGAAACGCCATTTGCGATAATTGGTATGGGCATCATGAAATTTTATAAAACAATAATTCAAGGGCTAAACAGGGACTTAACTGAATGTTAATGCGGTTGAGAAAGAAGGGCGTAAAATACCGCTCAAGTGTAATGTGTTCTATGGCGTTTTCTATTTAACCAGGTAAAGAAGTACAAACAAAATTGGTGAAAGTCGAATAAACTTCCCCTTAGGCTTTGACAAACACAGTTTTATATTCACTTCCTTAATTCGCCTTCTGCCAGCTACGCATCTTTTGGTTCTTGCGCTAAATGTGGCCCTTGTCGCTTTTTTTTGTTGATGTTACCGATGTTCCCGAAATAAATGAGAAATTAGATATCTAACAAGATTGTGTGACAACTACAATTTATTTCAATAAATCAAAACAAGCTCCCAAATAGCCATTTTCGTACCATTGTAATCTACAAGCTGGTTGTATTTCAATAGTGAACCATGTACAATACAAAGTTTTCTTACTTGCAGGTTTGAGGACCAAACGCTATCCTTTCTTGATGCGAACATGATTTTTTCGTAGCGGAAGTGTAATAAACGAGCTAAACTGGATTAGCCACAACCATGTGTTGATTGAAGTGAAAAAAGGATGAACTTTAAACTGAGGTTCCTCAAATATCGGCTGTGTAAACAGGAAACGAATTCGTTGCGCTTCATACAAGTGTGCCGTTCAGATCAACGCGGTCTCTATTAAAACTTAAACAAAAAAGGTTGAGTGGCACATGCTATTCATACTTGTTATGAAAACCATCTAAGATGGCATCTAGATTCTCTATGAGTAAGGAAATGCGGCATATTTAGTTTCAAGTTTTTTCGTGAACGAGCTCGTAGGAGAAAATAAAAATTAAAATGCATTCTGTCCCTGAAACTTAGTTTGCTCTTTGATAGCTTTAAGGTTTTTACCTATTGAGGACTCCGTTGGGACTCAGTTTATTAAAATGTATTGAGTAAAATTAACAATACATATTACCATTAAATTTGTTATTACAGTGATAAGGAAATAAGTAATCCGATCAAAGAATGACCCATTTTCCTCATATTTGCGAAAGGGATATCAGTCTCGAGAGTTATTCGATTGTTCGGAATTGTTTTGACAGAAAGCGTTTGAGCGCGCAAGGAAGAATCAGTTTTGTCTTCTTCAAATTAAAGTTCCTGCAGAAATCACCGCCGAACTGTTCCAACTGGTACCAGTCATTAGTAGTATATGGCGGTAGAAAATGCTACATAAGGGAATTCTGAGAGATCGCCTGGGTTTAAACCACTGTCAAGCCTGCAAGAAGAAGCAATAACAAAAGATTTGAATCTGATCGTCCGGAGTTATTTTCCCAAGTGCACGTGCAAAGTATCAATTACAGCATTATAATCCAGAGCACTATTTAAGGCTGAAGTGGAATTTATCACATCATAACTGTGAAACCTGGAGAGAGGGGCAAAGTAGTGCAGCCAGCTACTGCAAACCACGTCTAGCGTACCAGATCCTTGAATCAAGGATACCAAGCTCACAAAACACTCCATTTGAAAACTAGTTAACTACGACGATTACGTGGGCAGACGGCAGCGACAGGCTTAAGCAATTTCTATTTTTCTCTGGAAAGCGATCTCACTGATTGACTACCTCAAATTGGCTTAGAAACTATCATGAGAACGACACTAGTACGGGTAAGTTCATTACTGAGAGATTTCACTTGTTTTTCCTATTTTGCGACAGCAGTAAAATAACCAATTTATGTAGTTTCCGTCGCACTTATATTATAATGTAAACCGCAGTTTATCATAGCTCATAGTTTGCCAGTTTAAAGGAGACAGCAAGCTGTTTAATGTTACTAGGGTTTTGATATAAATTCTTCGTTAGTTAAATCTTATAGTTTATTGTCAAGCAGCAGAAAAAGTAAAAGTATCAGAAAGGGATCGAGTAAAAAAGCTTAAAACCCACGTAAACTGCTCACCTGCCACTGTTTAATTTAGTTCAAGGAACTAAACTTTTGTTCCCCAAATCGTTTCGCGCTATTCGACTTCCGTTTTTGTGCAAACGTAAACATAAGTAATGCATCGTGCTGTTCTGTTTGGTAAATGATACGTCGAACTGATCGATCATGATCGTCGGTGACACAAACTTGACACATCCGTGAAACAGTTTAAATGACAATTCTCACGGACGTTGACCCTTGCCGTCATCGATCAGATCAGTGAAAGCAATCAGGGATACCCGTCACAGATCTACATACAAATTACATACAGGTTAGCTTAAAGAAAACAAAACAAACTACGTCTTATTTCTACTTGGCTATAGACTACCGAAACCCTAGCACGTGCCACCATGCATTGCTCGCCACTCCGTCCTTCCTAGGTATTCGTGCTCTTTCTTCCTATTCTTTGTAGGCCGTTTGTTCGTAATCATCACTGTGTCCCCCGTTGCTTCACTCATTCTTCCTTCCGCGAACTAGCAACTACGTTCCTCGGGTCTCTTTTCTTCCTGGGAACAAGGTTACCAATCTGCTCCTCAAAAGGGCCCACCCGACCACTCCCCGGTCCCTCCGTCTCTCCTTTCATACTCCCCTCCGTTCCTCCGAACCCCTTTTCCTATATTTCTCTCTACCCGGTCACCCCAACCATCTATCCTGATCCGGTCTCTCCGTTCATACTCTCGTCCGTTTCTCTGAACCCCTGTTCCTATATTTCTCTCTACCCGGTCACCCCAACCATCTGTTCCGATCCGGTCCCTCCGTTCATACTCCCCTCCGTTCCTCCGAACCCTTGTTCCTACACTTCTCTCTACCAGGTCACCCCAACCATCCATCCTGATCCGGTCTCTCCGTTCACATTCCCCTCCGATCCGTCCGTGCCCCTGTTCCGTACCCTGTCACCCTATCCCTCCGTCCATCCGTCTCCCCTCTCATCCACTCCTCACCTCACATTCCCCATTACCTTTGTCTCTTCATTAACCCTATCCTTCGTCTTTCCCCTTCATCCGCCCTTCTGCTCACGTTCCCTTTTCAATATCTTTCTTTCTCCACTCCTGCATGTTTATCTGTGAATTCTGTGCACATCCACTCCTCAATTCTCTCGTAACCTGGCCCCTCCCATCAGGCCCTCTGCCCTTCACTTCTTTATCCCTCTGTTCCGTCCTCTCCAAGTCTCCCAACATGTCTGCACACCGGCCATCCCTTCACTATTACCTCGTCCCTCTGTCTTTTCACTCTTCCATTCTTTTATCCTTTTCCCCTTACCACCAGTAATTCCTTGCCGTATTACTATTACTGTATTTAAGATAAGTACTTTTTTTTCATGCTCCTAAAATTTCCAGATCTGAACACCATTCGGACCACATAATTTAAGAGTAAGGCCCGCAGACCGAGTTTCCCTCGCTCTCTCCTTCGTCTAAAAACAGAAAACTAAAAATAATAATAATAATAATAATAACAATAATCTAGTACTTCAAGAATTGAAGTCATTTAGGAAAGTCTTAAGATTATAACTAAACATAACCCATCTCTACTCCCCTTCAACCTAACAGGCAGTGTTCATATTTTCTGTTCAGGTATTAGCTCTTGCTTTGATTGTCCAGTGCCTTGGTCCTTCTATTGTTCTTGGAAGACCGCGTATCAAAGAGAAAACGTCAGTTAAAACCGGCGTGAACGGAAGATTGCGTGACAGCATTCTGCTTGGCAACGCACGCAGGTTCAAAAGATTCCTGCAGACGCCATTACGAGGCGGTTTACGCGACATATTCGTCAAGGAAACACGTGATCGTCATCTGGGGAGAATTGGGAGAGATCTCACCAGTCTCAGCCAGAATCCCTGCTTCAAACAAGGCTCGTATCAGAGATTAACACTGTCCAATGGGGTTAGGACTTACAGGGTCCAATGTGAAGCCAGCACAAATGTGGGTTGCTTTAATGCGATACCAAAATACACAACTGCAAAATGCACAGAAGTCAAAGTGTATTTCCCAAAAACTGGACAAACATTGGTACAGAATTGCCAATGTGCTTCATAAGTTTCCGACTGCATTGTCTGTGTAACAAAGTTGAATAGTATTATAGTTTAGGCGAGTGTGACAACGAGGTGACAAAAGGGTTTTCGTACCTTCTCGTCACCGATATAGCTGTCTGACCCCATCGGCCCCTTTTTTTTTTTTTTTTTTTTTTTGCCGATTTTAGGATGGGGGTATTACGACGCAAGCAGACTGTGACTATACAAATTACAGCTCTGCTTGCTATTGCCATAGAAACGCACGGAGCCATATCATGTGGTTCGGGGAGATGTTATTATACTACACTTTTTTTTATAAGAACGTCTAATTTTGGGGCTGAGGACAAACATTCTTGTTAGTTTTGGTAAATTGAACCTTAAAAGTTTTTAAGATGTTCTAGTGTTTCAATAAATCTATGCGGACGTGACCAAGACAATTATTATTTGGTTTAATTGGACTTTACAGGCTAAAGTTTTATATGTATTATTTTAGCCGTATTTATATTGTTCATTTTAAAAACATTCGGTCGTATGTAATTAAAATGTTCTTACTGACTGTCAGCCCGGGTAATGGTCTGAGTACCTTTTTAAATTTTAGTTAATCTCAGCCTCAACGTTCTTACAAAAAGAAGGTTCTTATAAAAAAAAAAGAGTGCACTATGTAAACGTTTGGGGCAAACGCAGGTGCCCTATAATTTAAATATGACAAGACGTCGTTTTGGCGTCATTTGTTACTTTTAGTCAATCTATATAATTTATTTTCTGACTTGCTTAAGGCCTCTTTCAAAAAAAAGCTAGGCCAGTGATAGAAAATCGTACGAAAATGAAGTTTCTGTATTTATATTCTTTCCGTGACGGAAGCCTATGGGCCCAGCAGATTCTCTGGGACGTCACCGAGTCCCACCCACCCCAGGCTTGACAAAAAGGCCCCACGCCATCTCCAAGTAGAATAAAAGAGAGAAGGCCTAAAGGTCAGTGATTAGATATGAAAATTGGAGATTAAATAATAATAATAACAATAATAATGATAATAATAATAATAATAATAATAATAATAATAATGATGATGATGATGATGACGACGACGACGATGATGATGATGATGATGATGATGATGATGATAATAATATTTCTAGTGCGAGTACGACCATGAATACGAGATTTGACTTCAAGTTTTTAGCAAAGTACTAAAAACAGATATATCCCAGAAAGCTTCATTTTACTTCTGGTGAGCGACGAACTTGACCTAGCTAGTTGTTTTGAATTGATAGCTAAGCCCTTTCGTGATTCCATAAAGCGAGATCACCTATGACTCGAGAACTACGCCGTTCTCACAAAAACTCGTAGTATGACGACGGCTGTCTCGTTTTCCCGCCAAAACGACACTACGGTTCTCTTGCGCGCACTCTTTGTCTGTTGGAGAAACTCGTACTAGTTCACACCTGCACTCGCAGTAGAATCTAAAGATCTTAACTGCATGATTCGGACATGTACACAAATAGAATCGCTGGATCCTAATTAGCCAGCTGTGTATCAAGCGTTTCTGTACTATACAGCGTTTGCTGTACAAAAATTGAATCGAGGGTAGAGACACCATGGGACAACACCCCCTCCTCCCCTCGCCACCCCCCGTCAAAATCCTACGGAAATGAATGCCACAAAACCTTCTTTTTGAATTATAGCAAGTAACAACTTAAAATGTCCCAAAGGCAGGACTGCAAGAAGACTGCGAGTAGTCTCTCCCTTTGCTCGATAATCCGCAGGGAAGAACGCAAGACATTCGAAGCGCGAGTCGCGCTCGAGTGGCAAAGCCGCCCGTAACCGAATATAGTGCTCGCTCAGGTTTTAGCTGGTTTTTGCGTTCTTCCCCGAGAATTCGATTCTAGAGCAAAAGAGAGACTGCTCGCAGTCTAGGCAAGCAACCTTTATTTTCCTTCAAATACACATAGCGGAGAGCATAATGCGAGAATAAAATAGCGCGGTGACCGGCAGGGACCTAAGCTCGCGAAACAAACCAGTTAATGGCGGAGCATATAACGATTTATAATTTAAGTTTCTTTATCACTGGTTTAGCGAATGAGAAATATCAATAAACAGTCATTAAAGATTAAATTTTGTTCCAGTGCTAGTTGTTTCTTTTAAGTCTCAGTTTCAACCAAAATGCGCCAGTCAATTCGAGCTGTTTACTATCTCACCCCGCCCCCCTCCCCCCCCCCCCCCCTCCATTCCTCCATTCGTTTTACTGTGTACCGTGCCTAGGAAGTGAGGAATTTGGTGCCATTTTATCATTAATTTGCTTTGCCGGAACCCGCAAGTGGGTTTTTCTTAGGGTTTTTGGGGAGTTTAGGAGTGGGTGCTTCAAAAGAGACTTCAAAAGAGGTTTTGAAGGTGTCATAAGTTGCTGCAAAGTATGAATAGCTATTAATTGAAGCCTAAAATTTGTCCACGTGGAGATAGCGCACTTTAATGGCTCTTTGACCCCAGAGGCCGACAATTGAAACAAGCCAAGCTTGAAAAGTTGAAATACCCGGGATATATCAAATTGATGGGCGCATCATTTTTGCAATTTTTTGAAAATTTTTGCCCTGAGCGTTACGTAACAACTGCTTTCACATGGAGCTTTACTTCCACACTGATTGTTGTAATTGTTCATTAAAAGACGAATTGGATCAAAGGTTTGCAGCCGATATAGCTTTAAAGCAGTCTTCAGTTTTCAAACATCTTTACCAAATCAGTGGGGGAAAAATCACCCAAACAAGAAAAATAGAACATAAACACTTACACAAAAGGACAGAAGCCAATTAACGTTCAAGTTACCGAAAATAGTCTGTGAGATCATTTTAGCATCCGGTGTTGGTGGAGCTCAAAATAACTTCAACTGACAAACGTGTCTACAAGATCATTGACGTGACTTCCCGGAGATAAGTGGGGTGGGTTTTGCTGATGGGAAGTGCACCCCAAATAAAAAGCGTTCTCGCAAAATATGGTATAGCGTTTCGCAAATAATTATTTCTAAAACAATTAAAGAGTTTGGCACGAGAACTGATCCATTATCGCTTTAAAAATCTTATGTTTTGGTCTGAATTCACAGGGTGCGGTATGCTTCTCAACGGAATGCATATGGTACTCAAACAACCTCATGTTCCCCTTTCAGTTCTCCTAGTTGTTATTGAAGTATATTCGATGCTTCTTCCTTGTTAACAAGTTAATGTTATTTGCAAACTTTACGTGACTTGGCATCGCAAGAAAGTGGCGAACACTGTTCTCGTCAAGCTGAAGCGCGAAGGGCGGAAAACGTAAAACCGATGTTGCGCTTGTAAAAGCACACGCGTAAAAACAGGGAAGTGAAATACAAGCTTTTTACTTAGTTTTGTTCACAAAATAGCAAAATATTTCCCTAAAGGAAACAGCACACCAGGAAAAATCAGCCATTTCTTCTTCAAAAGCTCCACTCATCCCAAAATATCCCGACTGGTACTTCCATCTATTGTATAAGGCGATAGAAGGTCCTAGCTCACAGATGAAAATAAAAACGAATCGCCTTGTTCTACTAAACACATCGGGAAGGCGGCGAGAACAAGCAGTTACCAATCAGCTGATGGTCTGAACCATCCGGAAGTCATTACATAATCCTGCGGTGATATTTAGGGGAGTCTAAGTAGAACTAATATCATTATACTTACTGAAAGCTAAAGTGGACCTACTGCAGAGCATACCTACCATTGACACAAGATCCCAAATTGAGGATACCAAGCACATAACGTACTGCCAAAAGCCTAACGCTAGTTATTACACCAGTGCGAGTCGAAAACAGCAAAGGCAATTTTTCTTTTTTGGGGGGCTAAGCAAGGTGAACTCCCTTGGAAGTGATCATAATTGTTTGCCTCAAACTGGGTTTGGAATCTACCATGAAAACAACATTGCAGGTAAGGCTTACAACAATGAATGCACCTGTGTTTCACGATTTGTGATCTCCATGGTAACTAAGTGAACCAGTTTTGTAATTACGCGTCGTTAATTATTACAACCGATCGGGTCATAGGAAACAAAATACTATTTAATTTTGGCAGGATTTTTCTGTTTCAGTTTATTATACATTGCTAAGTAGCAAAAAAGAAACGAACAAAGAAATAAAGGAACTAACCAACACCCCTTCAAACTTATCAAGCGCCACTTTAACTTTATTTAGGAGATCACTATATGCGGTCTTTTTTCAGTCAGATTGTTTCGCGCTGATTCTGCTTAACGTCCGTTTAGTACAAATAGCGTTCATGCATTGCACTCTTAACTGGTAGCAACAGATAACACGAGCTCATCTAATCATGATAGCAACTTGGCACAAAACCAAGGCAAGACTATTTACTCGGGCGTTGACCTTTTGCCCGGTGTAGTGAACAAAACTCGTCACGGGTACAAAGGTATATCAGGATTAGCTTAACGAAAACAACAAATCTGAGTCTTAAATTTCCTGCATGTGACACTTGCCTGCAGAACTTCCCGGGTTCGTTCTCTCACACGCGCCGTGTGTCTTGTAATCTCCATCTTTCAACTTCCATCCATCTGCCGTCCTGCATCCGTCCTAGGCCCTCCTCCTTTCGGTCCAGATTTGCCCGTCGTCTGCACCTCCGTCGCCGGGTCCTCGGTCTTTTCTCTGCTCACCACCCCCCCCCCCCCCCCCCCTCTCCCTCTCTCCTTCCGCGACTTCGTCGAGTTCTCTTCTTCCTATCCCCCTGGGACAAAAGGAAGAAAGCCCCTGGGAATGAGATTACCCATCCCGGCTTTTCTAAGCACCCCAACACCCACGTCCCTTCTCTTTGTTCATCCATCCCTCCCCTCCCTTCCCACATACCCCTGTTCCTTTATTTCTCTCTACCCCGTCACCCCACCCCTCCGTCCATCCGTCTCCCCGCTCAACCACCTCTAGCTCCCCACCCTTTGAATTCCCACATGTAACCTTGTTTCTCCATTCTTAGGTATCCCTGCCCTCCGTCTCTGACTCTATCAACCCTTCCGTTCACCTTCTTTCAATATACCGATTTTTCCATTCCTGGGCACCTCTCTTTCTGGGTATATCAACTCAAGTCTCCATTCTTTCGTAACCACCCCTCCCCCCCCCCCCCCTCCTTTCAGGCCCCCATCTCTTTGCTTAGCCGTCTCTTATTTCCCCATTTTCCCATCACCTGCTGCTCCATCCCCCTCCTCCTCACTTGTTCCCTCTTTCTTTTCATTCTTCTAACCATTCGATACGTACAGACTGTCCTTCTGTTTTCCCATACCACCGGCGGATCCTTTCCGTATCATACCGACGTTGCTGCACCGCAGGCATAAGTACTTTTTTACCCTTCGCCTCCGGTTAAAATTCTGGAAACTGAACTCAATTCGAGCACATAATTGAAGAGTAAGTCCCCGCAGATATTTTGCGTACACCAGTTTTCCTGACGATTCTTTAGTTTCTCGCTCCTTCTTTGACTAAAACAGAGGTCATGAGGAATGAAAGCTATAACAACAACAACAACAACAACAACAACAACAATCTTTATTCGTGCCCAGAAATTATACAGTGTTATAACAAACCAGTATTTTGAGAATAGGCCAGTTAAGAACTAAACATGTCAAATATTTCTATCTTTGATTTCCTTCAACCTGACAAGTAGTGTTTGTATTTTCTGTTCAGGTATTAGCCATCGTCTTTATTGTCCAGTGCCTTTGTCCTTCCATTGTTCTTGGAAGACCGCGAATCAAGAAGAAAATGTCAGCTAAAGACGGCGTGAACAGAAGATTGCGTGACAACATTCTGCAAGGTAACGCACGCAGGTTCAAAAGATTCCTACAGATGTCTTTACGAGGCGGTTTACCCCAGACATTCGACAAGGAAACATACGGTCATCATCTGGAGAGAATTAAGAGAGATATCAACCAGAATCCCTGCTACAAGTATAATTCATTACATGCAGTCGCGCTGTCCAATAAGAAAATGACTTTCGCTGTCGAATGTAAATCAAGTACAAATCTGGGTTGCTTTGATGGTATAATGAAATACACAACCACAAAGTGCACAGAGATAAGAGTGTTTTTTCCTAGCGCTGGGCGAACACTGGTGCAGAATTGCAGTTGTGCCTGATAAGATGCCGGCTGTATCATGTTCGTATAATGGGGTATATATCGTATAGTAACTAAGTGAGCTCTTGAGGAAGTAACTAATATTTAGTCACATATCGCATATAAGCAAACGCTCGTTGCAAATGTGTATAGAAGTGATAGGGAGGTGCGAATGAGACTTACTTTGTAGGACCTAAAACGATCAGTTAGGCTACCCGCTGGACCAAAAAAGTCCAACACTCCAGAATGTAAGCAAAAAAAAATCAATTTTCACGTTCCTAAACTGGATCCTGTCAAAATATTTCCATTCCCAAAAACGTCCACCGACGAATTTGTGATCCAGATCCAGAAAACTTTGCCAAGCACCAATTTCAGACCCAAAAGGGAACTCGCACCTCCCCGTTACTAATGTAAACCTGAGAAACCCAATACCCCCCCCCCCCCCACTACGAATACGAGTACGACGACGACGGCTAATATTACTACTACTACTACTACTACTACTACTACTACTACTACTACTACTACTACTACTACTTCTACTACTACTACTACTACTACTACTACTACTACTACTACTACTACTACTACTACTACTACTACTACTACTACTACTACTACTACTACTACCAGTACCCCTACTATTGGACGGCATCATTGTCGTCGTCGTCGTTATTATTATTATTATTATTATTATTATTATTATTATTATTATTATTATTATTATTATCATTATCATTATCATTATCATTATCATTATCATTATCATTATCATTATCATTATCATTTTCATTATCATTATCATTATTATTATTATTAATGACCTTGAGACTCTAGCACGAGTACAACTACGAATACGAGATTTGACTTAAAGTTTTCAGCGAAGTACTAAGAACAGAGATATCCCAGGAAGCTTCATTTTACTCTTTGTGAGCGACGAACTTGACGCAGTTGTTTTGAATAATGACAGCTAAGCCCTTTCGTGGATTTTCAAAAAGATGAGATCGCAACGTTTCGAGTACTTGTTTTTGCCACTATGCCGTTCATACAAAAACTCGTAGTAAAGTGACGACGGCTATCTCGTTTTCCCGCCAAAATGACACTAGTTCACTCGCCGCGCGCACGCTTTTTGTGTACTGACAAAACTCGTAGTCGTACACGTCCTCGTGAGAATCTTAAGTTCTCTATTATTGTTTGTTAACACGGTATCTCGTCCAGTTTTTGGATGGAGGTATCACGATACAAATATATTGTGACTATTAATTCCAGCAGAACGCCCGGACCCACACAAAAAAATGTGGCTCTGGAAGTTGATTTTGTACGTAACCGTATATTGTAAACGATTGGCCCTAACCCAAGTGCCCAGTTAAACCTTATAACAAGACGTCGATTTGACGTTACTAGTATTTTTCTGACTTGCCTTAAGGCCTTTTTATCAAAGTTGGACCAGAGGTTCAAAACCACGACGAAAGCCAAAACCACCCCAGGCTCCATGAAGCAAATCCTGTAGGTGGTAAATACCTACTGTTCAGTTTGGAATTTTTAATGAAATGAGCTTCAGTGTTGAGGTGCGAAACGTAATATCTTTGAATTTCCTTCAATTGTTAAGCTCTCGCAAATTAAATACTATTTGGCTGGAGATCGAAAATGACAACTGCTCTTCAATAAAGCTTAATTTTGAGTTCTGCCTGTAACTAAATTATTCAAGATCTGCAATAAACACCATGTTCCTTTAATTTAATAAGTCTGGTCCACTTGATGTCAAAAGATCCCCACGGAAGGTAACAGGCGCCTCTCGCTCATGCCGGCAACCACAGAGCTTGAATTCTCCAAAAGGCCCTGTCACAAAATTATAAATCAACTAAGCTACTCTTACAACTATTTGGATCCAATTCCATTATTAACGTGTCGTTTTGTGGGTCATCCTGATGGTCCCTCAATGTACAAAAGAAACAGCAGATGGGTGACTGTCTGTTAGCCCACCATTCAGGCACTGATTTCCATCACTTTGCAGCACTTAATTATACCGTATTTTCTCGATTAAACGCCGGACCCCAATTACGCCGTCCTCGAAAAAACGCCAAGTCAAAACCGCCGAATTTTAAATTCGGTTAATCGAGAAAATACGGTACTTTGACAGAGTAATAGAATACAGTCGAACCTGTATATAACGGCCCTGTATTAAGCGGCCACCCTCTATTAAGCGACCAGTTTTCAAAGTCCCGATTGTTCGCTCATACAAACGCTACATTTGTAACCTGTATTAGGCGGCCACCTCTATTAATCGGCGGCGGCCACCTTGTAGCAGTCCTGTGTATGTCTTTCTTTGTTATTTTTACCTGTATTAAGCGGCCACCCTTGAATGGAAACTAAGCCATATGTTATTTTATGCAGTATTTTATTGTGTTTAAAATGCGATCCAGCATCACTATCAAGACTGATAACATGTACAAAGCTACTGTAAGCTGATACTCGGCCGTTTAATATGGTAAACGCTTTTGAGATTTCCGCAATGTGCTGAAGTGAACTGCAAGTCATAGAAATAGAGGACTGTATACCGTAGAAGAGTAGAGGACAATTTATTGCATAACACTATTACACAATGTTACGTATATTATACCGTTAAGTTACAAGTTGGCACTGAACTTTGTTTAAAGTATTGATCACTTGAAAGAGTGTTGATTGTCCTATTGTTTCCTTGCATGAAGTGTTTTGTATGATACGCCATTAAAATTGATATTAGTCAACGCCCAATGAGCATTCAGTTTAGTGATACTGTATTAAGCGGCCACCTGGCCAGTTTCTCAAGTCCCGAGGATGGCCGTTATATACAGGTTCGACTGTAATTCTTTATCAGTTGATTCCACAATAACGGACCAAAAACATGCCAAATACTTTTTCGACATAAACGTTCACCACAACAACAGTAAAATCTATTGAAAAGACCCCTAATTTTACCTTTAAGTGGTTGTAACTAAAAACGGGCTTAAATTTTAAAATATATCTATCGGAGGTGCTCAGAGCTACCTTAAATTTTCGAAAAAAATTTCGTTACATACCTTTAATTTCCCACTATGTTGAGAAACTGACCAAAACTTGTTTACAAATATTATCGCATTTTTTGGTATCATTTTGTTGTATCAGCTGCAAAAGAGTGATACTACTAGTCCGTCAAAGTATACGTGCTGGAAAGTGTTGGCCGGAAACCGGTGCCAGCTACCTTAAATCAATTCCGTTTAAAGGAGGAAGAAGATTAGGCAGGGATTATGCCGTGCAGTTTAAGCGGGTAATATATCTTCAGTTGGCTTTGCTTTTCGATCTTTTCAATTTTTTGTTTCTATGCTAATTCTTCGAGGCTTTCCTCAGTACAAAGAATGTCATCACAGCGTCACAGAGCTGGCATAAACTTTACGAAGTTTTGTTTTCATGGCCATAGTCATAGTCAAACAGCCATAGTCAGACTAAATTTATCCACAGTTAATCCTTCAGGTAGCCACAAAAAAATGTACATATGATTTTTGGAATGTTCATAAAGAACAAGAATGGGTGAATGATAAATAAATTTTAGCCTGCATTAAAATTAGAAGTTAAAAGTTAATTCGTCGGTTTATGCTGGCTCTTTGCTCTCTGAGATTTGCAAATCGATTCCTTGTAAGAATTTTTGTTTTTGTTTCATCTGTGAAAGGAAGCGCACATGCTAAAAACGTCTGTGAATCGAAAAAAAAAACTGATTTGAATTGAATTTAAGGCCGCGCTGTTCGGTTGATTTCAGTCGTGGTCTGAGAACGACCCCTTGTGTAACGGTGTTGCGTGCTTTCATGGATGACCTGCTATGTGGTGCAATTTCAACCGATTTTAGGACTGTAAAACTGTGTTTTGAACAGACGATTTTATTCGCTTACGTTATGCTAACGTTGGCAAACAATACTTTGGTTAGGCTCCGTTTATATGGAGAAAAGTTGTCCCGGGAAAGAGGGTCACCCTAAAGTTGACCCCTTTGCCCGGCTAGGAGGGTGACTCTACCACCAAAAAAGGGTTACCCGGCTAGGCGGGTCACCCTTCCAGCCGAGCCAACTTTTTGTTTCTCATGTAAACGGTTCGCCAGGTTTTGTAAAGAAATGTAGGAAAAGTTGGCTCGCCCAGGGTAGCTCGGGTAGGCAAGTGACCCTTCTACCCGGGACAACGTTTCGCCATATAAACGGGGCCTTAGGAGAGCTGCGTGAATCTCAACCTCGTTCCCAGGGTCTCTCTTTTTCCAGCCCCCAAGAGAAGAAGAGACCCTGGGAACAAGATCACGTGAATCTAGCCCAAAAAGGGCAACTGCATGCTCCTGCGATTTTCAAAAATCTAACCTGTCCAAACTCCAGCTCATTCAAGTCTTTCTTACTCTGCTGAACAGTTGCCTTGATCCATACATTTTGTCGGAGATAAACTTTCCTAATTTCTTAGTGTGGAACCTACGTTTTTATGGACACTATTTTCTGGTCCGTATTAAACGACTATTTTATTTCATCGGCTTTTATCTTTTTCAGTAAGTTGGGTTTTTTTATCACTAATTTGTAACTTGTTCACTAACTTGTTCAAAAGCGCCAATTCTTTCCCTATTTTTCTCTAAAAGAAAAATAATGACAATCAAAAGATAGCCCAGTCCTCCAGTCCTCCGCGGGACGGGAAGAGGAGAGACCCTGGGAATGAGGTTGGATAATTAGCTTCATTGCCGGATTTCATATCGTGGGGGACTGGGTACGAGTCTGTGTATTATGGGACATGGGACATAACACTCCCACAGCCAGAATGAGCACACCGAGTTTTACAAAATCCTCAAGTTTGGTGGGATTTGGGCCAATATTGAACGAGATACAGCCATTCAAAATTTGTCCGGCGTCCGTATGTATTCCATAGTAAAATTTGGAGTTTTTGAATGGCTGTATCTCGTCTAATATTGGCTTGATTAACAGCAAACTTGAGGATGTTGTAAAGTTCCTGTGCTCTTTCTTGCTATGTGGGTGTTGTGTCCCATATGCCATAATACACAGACTCATACCCAGTCCCCCACGATAATCGGGCATTGGGAAAAAAAGGTTTTATTGAATTGGCCCCCAGGTCTCTTCCAACTTTTTGCATACATTACGTAAAGACGAACAGTGATTACAATGTGTCATCACCTCTGTCATCATATTATGACCTGATTCATGTTGAATCATTGAACATTGTTTATTGATAATAATAGAAATTCTCTTAATACAGGTATGAGCTATACATTACCCTAGAAAACTTCTTATATCGATAGATAGAGATATATGGTTTGTGTAAACGTCAATTCCTAAGGGCTAACATAAAATGCTAATAAAAGTACTAACAATAATCTACAATGGAAAACTACAAAATCTCATTTCCAAACAATAATACTAGTACCAGCATGACATTGATAAAGGGGGATTGCATGTGACGTCAAGCGGGCCATGTTAGTGGATAGGAATAATAAGATTTTCTCCCCTGGGAGTTAACTTCCATCTGCGTGCAAACTATGTGAGCAAACTTTATTTTGTTTTGTCCAACGACATGGCGGCAATGCAATCAACCTATAATTGAAAACCCATCAAAACCATTGCCGTTCTTTTAAACTACCTTATAAACAGTAGTGTCAACTACATACTTAAAGCAGCCACTCGCAGCGGGTACATTGAGATCGTTAATCATGACCAAGAACAGCCATGGGCCCAGTTTCGTCCCCTGGGGCACCCCTGCAGGAACAGACTTCCATTCAGAGAAGCAATGATCGGCAAGTTTAACTCTCTGGCATCTCTACATTCATCTCTACAATTATATTGGTACATTTTGGTGTCTCTACATTTGTGAATAAGTTTGCTAATATGTTTTACAATGCTGTAATTTCATCTTGTGGCTCTTTGTTCAAAACATTCTGAAAAATACAGTTAAAGAAAATAAATTTAACAGTTAACATTGGATATCTCAAGAATTATTTTTCTTTGAATAAGCTATATTTATAAATAATTTATTCAAATGAAAATTATGAATGAATAAATTAACGTTACCCTCCCGTCATCAATGTCCGTCTCATCACAGTAGTTTTCTTCTTCCCAGTGGAATTGGTGACCAGGCAAAAATCCACGTAACCAGGCCTTCAGTGGGAACAGTAATTTGGGGTTCAATTGCTTTTGCCGGTCTTCCTTAGTTTCTTTGATGAAAACAGAGAAGCTTCGGTTAATAATGCAATAACGGGTGGTGCAATCTTGCAACCAGAATGCTAGCTGCGATGGTACTGTAATTATTTTTTTCCTAAACAGTATAGTACAGTACCGGTACTGAGAGAGAAACGAAATCACTGTACGAGTGATTTACAGAAACCGGGAACAAAATTATTTCACCTGACTGAACCACACCTACAGGCGGTAACAGAATTTGAGGGAAAGAAGGAATAGGAAATTTTTCTTCATTACAAGACAAGCAAAAGACAGCGGATTGTTTTGTTTGAGATAAGAAAAGGGAACTGGCATTACACGACTGTATATAGTGCGCTTGTTTGACGCGTACTGTTTGATGGCTGATTATAACCATCAGATTGACGACTGTCGATCTTGTGATATGATTAAACAGTGTAATCAGGCCTTCTGGGCCCAGTTGTTGAAAGCTCGATTAAGCTAGTCTTGGGTGAACATCAGCTTTGATTCAAGTTTACTGAATAATCAATAAAGATTCTTCCAACAGATTTTCACCCTTTAGTTTTGAGTTAGACTTTTCTTTACCATTAGCTCAAAAATAGCTCTTGAAAACATTTATAATTAGCGAGATGAAAATCTCGGTTAATTTTTAATCCGGAATAAACGTTGATCCGTTTTTGAACAACTGCAAGTCCCTGGAGCTTAAGCAATTTAACCCAGTAACAGTGATTAAAAACAGTTGGATGATGATGAATACTTTAGCGAATTGAACAAAACTAAATGGGAGAGGAAAACGTTTCAGTAGGTGTATACGTAAAATATTGTATAATCACCAAGAGCTAAACTTGCTATCAGTCCGACAACCATTGTTGCAAGAAACGACAACATGGCGATCCAAAGGTATGATAAGCTGTACAGGTCAGCTAATGGGGTGCTGCAAAATAAAATCAAATATCGAATAAACTTTAAATAATGTATTTTTCTTAAAAGTTTGGGAATCTGGGCCAGGTCGCAAAAACAATCTTCATATAAGAGGGAATTTTCTACAACTGCTTCTTGCTTTTTGAAGAATTTTCTCGAGTGCTATATTAGATCACTCGGCTGAAGACAGTTTACCACGGTGCATAAGGAACACAACGCTTGAAGAGCGAGAAAAATACACCTTATTTTGCTTCGTTGTTTTGTTGCCCCATTATAGATCACGTGACGGTACTCTAGGGAGTAGTCTCTTTTTGAATTGGTCATATTCATGCTGGCATGAATTCTCTACTTCCAAAAAGACAAAAAGATGCTTTATGCATTCGCAGCGGTTCTGACAGTGTGCCACGAATAAAGAGCTCCGAATTCGCCTGGTTTGTTTTAGGAAACTGTTTCCCATACCTCGTGATAGTCGACCGCGCTTAAATTATTCAAAATGGCCGCCGCTTAAAGAAGAAATATGCGAATAACAACATCGTAACTGATTGAACTTTTAGTGATGTGTTTTAGATGTATATGTCTTTGAGTCATCTGCTGCTAAATACTGCGAAAGCGAGGTAGGTTAAGTTACCGCGCTATTTGCAAAGCAATCAGTCTTCCAGAATGTTCTACCTTGTGTATGGTTTGTAACGGTTTCTGACAAATCCGTCGTCATATTTAGCCAAGATCTTCGCTGTATCGTTGGTAAAGGAAGAGTTGGCTGCTAAGGCTTCTTGATAGAAAGGGCACTCCTTGACCGAGCGGATGCCTGGGTACTTGTTAGGAGGATAAAACAAGGAACCCGTAAACACCCAGAGGGCCAAAGCAAAACCAACAACGACTCCAACGTACATTCCCTGCGTGAAATAATTGACAAAAATGTCATAAATATTTGTATTTTTTGACAAAATGACACAACAACAAAGACAACAACGTTTATTGACGCATTCTTTTGTTCAACTGAACTGAAATAACTGCAAGGCTGATCTGACTGCGTAGGAAACTTAACACGACAGCGACATGATATATAGAGACCAAACGGAGAATCAAAATGCAACTGTGGACAGCTGTGTCAAGCTGGTTGGCCCTCGTCAGCACGGTGAAGCAGGAAGAAGTAGAATGGTCAACCAAAATAAAGTCAGTTGTCTGCTAAATGCATGTGGTAATGACTCCGGATGGACCGAAATCCAGATGTTTAATGTGCGAGAAATATCGGCTGTTTCGATCCATAGCTTTCGATACTGCTCATTTGCGTATTCAAGGTACTTTTGTGCCGAAACCAACATTTTTTTAGGTTGAGTATATATATGCTGTTGCATTATGCTCGAAGAAGTATCAAAGCCATGCAACTTCCAGACGTAATTAGCCTGCGAGAGAGCTTGCTCGCAGGCTAAGACGTAACTAATCGATGACATCAATGGCATCAATGAAGTCAATGAATCATCAATGTGTGATAAATGGGTAATCAGTTTATTAGTCATTGATTATTACCGATGATCAATAAGTAACCGATGAATAATCGATAGGCCACGAAATTTCCAGTCATCGATTAGTCATGATTGTATTGATTAGTCATTGATGACATTGATTAGTCATCGATATAAGTCGTGGCTACACAAACCATACCAAATCGAGATATTAGCTCTGTTATGCCCCGATGACTGACGCTGATTTTTGGCAAGTAGGCATTTTTCATCATGCTCTTTGCGATCATACTAAGAAATCTCATAATTTCAAAAATTTAGTTTTTGTGACGTCATCACTTTAGGACTCTTAATCATTGATGTCATTGATCATCGATTAGTCACGTCTGGAACTTATGAGCCTAGACACTACCTTGGCGATGTCGTTAATATTTGGCACGAGGATCAGTGAGAGCCTTTTGGAGTGTAGGTGATAACGTCACAGAAAATTCCCCGATGATGACGACGTAATATCGGTATCGATATTGATATGGAAAAATGCGAAAAATCGATAAATATCGTACTCGTATCGGATCGTCGGATAGTTCCAGATTTGATAAACATGGTATCGGCCCACCATTAGTCAAACGTTAGCGTACAAATAACGTTGTAAATAGAAATACAAATTATAGCTTATTGGTCGTCCCTAAGAAATTTTCAGAATCAATTAACAAACATGCTAAAAATAGCAAAATGCAATTATTAAGGTAATGAAAAATTACAATCACCATGAACAAAGTTTCTTCACCTTTGTGTTTGCTCTTGGAAAGAAAAATCCCGCTATAAACATAGCCAGCTTGGCTCCACCAGTCAGCCCTACTATGCTATAGGCAAGCTAAAAACAGTGAAAGTTTAGAACAATTTCTTACAAATTGTGTTTAGCTACCGCGCGTGCTCTTATATTGATATCAAGGTGTTTTACCTAGATCTGGAAAGTGTTTGCGCATGCTTAAACTCGAACAAAGTCATTTGAGTGTATAAAATGGTTGCTACACAGTGTTGCAGTTGACTAGTTTTTCAGGTGTTTGAGTCCGTAATGGTGATGAATCCACGAAAACAGTTACAAAGCAGGAATGTTTTTTTGATGTTGCTGTTGTTGTTGTTGTTTTTTTAACTCTCGATTAAGACAAAATCGTGTTCTCTCCTTTTTTTTCTCAACAAATTAAAACGAACAGAAGATTGTTTCCTCGTAGAAATTTCGGATTTTTTTCCAAAACTCTTTGTGTATTTCCTTTACTTAAATTGTGCGTAAACATTGTAGTTCTTTCTTTCTTTCCTTTTGTAAGGAGGCTTGTAGGAAGTATGTCTTTATTTCTGTAAGATAGAGTTTACTGTATGGTATTGTTTCTACTGTACTGCTCCGTGTTTTTCTTAATAAGCAAGACGCCTATTGGCGCTAACGTGAGATGTGACAGAATCTGTTTAAACATACAAATGGAAATTCAAATGTAAACAATCAGTATAGTATTACAAATGGTTCCTGTCTTCAAATCTAAGGTGATAACGTTAGGATTACAGCGTCCGTGTGAAGCACGAGGTATTCTTCTTAACAAATGTTTTCCCTTGTATTTGATTTATAAATATAAACAGCGGAACACTGAAAAGCGTACGAGCATCTATTACAAACCTTATCGTCAGCGCTATTTGGTTATGTAATGCCAGAAAGTGTAAGATTACAAAGTGTCCTCGTTTCATCGAAAAAAAAAAAAAGAAAGACAAACAGGCAAAATGCTTTCCTAAATAAAAACTTTTAGCAAAAATTGACAATCAAACCTTCAATTTTTTTGTGAGGCGCATTTCATGTAGCGCTTAGGCATGAGCTCGACAAAGTCTGCAGCGCCGGTGATGATTTTACACTTATGACCTTTCCTGTTCGCATTGGCACACAACAATCTGTCCACCAAAGCGTAATTTCTCCGCCGTGAACTTTCCAATTTCCACCGCTTAAACTGCTGAGTACTTCTTAAAAGTTATTCTTTCGCTTTACCGCTTCAAAAAGGTTTGTTTTCTTTGTGAAAACGGCATTTGAGAGTCTTAAACGTGAAGGCAATATGGCCGCCAATTTGAAAGAAGCCTTTCTTTCTTGGCCACAGATCAGGGCTATGTGACGTCACACTTGTAGGATGACCTGTTCTCCGGCCCCCTGACATACGCGCAGATAATAGATTCTGATTGGGCCGTTTTTGTTGAAGACAATGAAAAAAATATCTCTTCTAGGAGAGAACAGGGTTTAATCCAGGTTTAATAAATTTATTCATTGCAGTTGATTTGTTACTACGATGAAGGAAAAAAAAAAAAAAAAAGAACGCGACCGCGCAAAAAAATGATTTCAAAAACAACAACACCAACAACAAAAACAAACAAAGAAGAAAAAATGCTTGTAATACTCTTTGAGTACCTAGTTGTTAGTTTTAAACCGGAGCAAGACTATCAAAGTACTTCGAAAAGAATAAGCCCAGCAGCTAACAAACAAACAAGGAAGCAAAAGCAATTATTTGATATCACAGAACTTAAATTATAAAATGTGTATTACGTGGAGGATTGTTACCTGTAATACTGTTGATCCAGCGTATTTTACAGCAAATGCACCGCCGATGATTATGCCGCCAAACACCACAGCTGGTCAAAAAAACAAATTTTGTGTTCAGATCACTACTTTACTGAATGTCCTTTTCCAAAGCTACATGTCTAAAATCAGATGAGCAGATGAGCAACAAGTTTTGCGAAACATATTCATGTTTTAGTTGTTTAAAACTGACATACAACGCCGTTGTTTCATAAAGAGAGAAAATCATAAACTATGGTATCGGTGTAGGAATGTCATCGGTTTTCTCCTACTTTAGAGCAGTTTTAAATTGACAACCGTAAATCAAACCGTAAATCATACAACGAGCCAATCAGAACTCAAATTCTTACTTTTTACCTTTGAATGTTTCATTCTAGGTTGATTTTTGTATTGTTATTTGTTTAGTCTTGACGAACTTAATAAGAAAAATACATTTAAACCAGCCTCGTTCCAAGGGCTTTTCCCTTCTCGTGGGGGGCGGGCGGGAAAAAACCCTGGCATCGGCCGGTCACGTGTTTAATATATGCCGTGAAACTCTAATTTATGAGTAAAGTCTAAGCAACATCCGTGGACGATAATCCTGCTGGTATACGTTGGATCAATAGCTGATCTGATCGGCTTAAGAAATATAAATGATAAAAGAAGCAGAGACCGATACAACGTAGAATTACCTTTTAAAGGTTACTATATTTCGAGTGGCCAAACCAGCCTTCTTCAGGTACAATGAGAATTTGCATTGGGACATACGCTTATATAACAAATATTTGCGCAATAGCGGAACTACGTAAAACTAAAGTGATTGACAGTATAAAATATGAAGCAAATGAAATAACAATAATAATAAGAACAAAAAATAAAAATATAATAATAAAAGGAAGCTAGTAAATTTTTTTGCGAATGTTGAGGCTATGTGGAAGAAGTGTTCTGCCTCTTGAGATTAAAAAGGCTTCCCTGGCCTTACGGATTGAGTCTCGGTTAGAGTAGACTTTTTATATGGGGATTAATTGCATGTCGTTAGCGGTGTGGTTAGGAGCGGTGAGGAAGTGTTCTGCGGCTGTAGTGGGTTTACATTTAGTGTTAGGGTTATCTATGGTGCGGCGGTGTTCATTAAAGCGGTCTTTTAAGCGTCGTTTAGGCCCTCCTATGTATTGTTAATTACAGCAATTACATTGGATCAGGTAGATTAGATTTTTAGTTTCACCACTCCTAACCACACCGCTAACGACAAAACCAAAACAAATGAGTAATATACTTAAAGAAAAAACCATGGGGATAAATTTGTATGCAGTTCTAGTTAAGCATTTCCCAACTGTATGTGTTATCGTCATTTTCTAAATGTAAGTCAGATCTTTATTTGAAAAAGCTCTATATAATTAGGTGCACCTGAATAGATATCGTTGCTCGCTCATGTCGATCAATTTTTAGTATACATTTATTAGAGAAGTAAACATCCCCTTTCTATTAACATTCTCTGGCTTGTCTTTTTAAATTCGATTTAGCCAGCTTTTTCTGAACGTCTCAAGGCTCCCAGGTACTCACCAATAACTTTGCTGATCTTAGTGGCTTCTTGATCGTTGACGCTGAACTTTTTCTTAACGATGTCCTCTAGTACCACTAGAGACATGGCGTTTAGTGCTGATGATATTGTGCTGTCAGATCAATCGATCAATCAATTAATCAGTCTCCCAATTAATCAATCAGTCAGTCATTAAGTCAGTCAGAAAATCAATCAATAAATCAATTAATCAATCACTTACTCACTCACTCACTCACTCACTCACTCACTCACTTACTCTGTTTTCTTACGCTAAGAATTATGGTTAAATGTATCAGTCGCCAACTTTTACAGTTCGGTGGATTACTTGATGAGCTAGATCCATGAACGGATGCTGGAAAAAATGTGACCATTTTCCGATTATGAGAGCACTGAAGGCGCATATTCAGTCTATAAGTGAATCTGGGGGCATGCTTCCCCGAAAATTTTTACATTTTAATTCCTCGAGATGCCGTTTCCTGAATTTTCAAGTCACTCAGACAGGAATTTTCCATACTTAAACCTGAGAATTTTCTTTTCTAAGAATATATATTTGTGTATAAAAAAATATATATTACCGTTTTTCGTAAAATGGTGGAAACCGGTCTGAATCCGAGCCTGAGGTCATATGTTTGTTTTCAATCAATCAATCAATCAATCAATCAATCAATCAATCAATCAATCAATCAATCACTCGCTTACTAAATCAATAAATCAAATCAAATCGACCGATGGACGAATCCAAAGCCATCCATTCATTCATCGTTGACGGATTCACTGCCATTCATCCGTCCATCCATCCATCCATCAATCCATCCAGCCAGCCATCAAGCCAGCTAGCCATGGGTCTCCGACATCAGGATAAAAAACAAAAAAGCAAACCAAGTAACTAGCAAAGGAAATTTTACAAAAAAAATCAAATACCTGAGAGCAGCGCTGTAGAGGCAAGCAGTAAACAATCCCGGCAAGCCTTTCAAATGTCCAAGTTTGTTGATAACGAAATACGGAAGAACCTGCGAAGAATGATTATTTAAATAACCCCGGTGTAGGGTCATGACAGGGTACAAAACTCAATAGATTAAATTAAAAATAATGATAATAAAAGTATAAAATCAACGGTAGTCATAACAAAGCTGGTAAATTCATGTAATCAAAGTCACTTGCGCGTGCGTGCTTTATATTCCCATTGTGCAAGCTGATAACAACAGCAAATAAATACCTCGAGGAAAAAAATTTCCTCCGTGAATGACTTCGAGGGGGAGGGGAGTGGTTTGTGCACCTCTTCCATAACTTTACAAGTATAAAAGCTATGACAGTGACACTTTCGAAACGCGAAGTGATGACGCCATATTACATGGTAATAAGGTCGTGATAACCAAATGGCAGCCATCTTGGGTTTCTGGATCGAAGAGTAATCCATACCAATACAGGAACACTATTATCAGCTACAAAATAACAATAACGGGAAGAAAACAAAACAACAACAACAAAACAAGCAAACAACAGGAACAGCGGCAGCAACAAAAGCATTGGAAAGCTAATCAACTCAAGAGATTATGCCATGTTCTCTTACCTGGTCGCCTCTCGTGATCTTACGTTGTTCTTTCAAATCGCACCCGGCGTAAGTTGCAAATATAACCATTCCGTCCAAAGCACAGAGTGTTAACACGAGAAAAAGGAGCGGAATATTCAGCCACAATGCTCTATAACAGAACACAAGTAAACGATAATGTTTAATGCTGTCATTAAAGTGTATCCATATCCAGTATTCGGTTTGCGTTTGTGTTCTGTCTTTTATGTCTTGTTGAATCCAAGGCTTATTTGGTAAAGTTGAATTAAGTGAATGATTATTGTAAGAGAATCTTTAAATAACTGAGTAAATCTACCGTACGGAAAAAAGATGGCGGTGACTGTAAATTTTACTACAATACCTTGCGAACCTGACACAGCCAATAGGCACAAAGAATGGCATTTCTTGGCGAAATCCATCCCTGCACTAACAACATTGTGTATGCTAGGTTTGAAGTTTTTGAAGTCTGTTATTTTATTTTTTTATATTTATTTTTTCCCTCTGTTTTCGTACGCTAAGAATTATGGGTAAATGTACCAGTCGCCAACTTTTTTCCGTGTGCTGGAAACAAAATGTGACCATTTTTCGATTATGAGAGCACTGAAGGCATATATTCTATAGGTGAATCCTGGGGGCATGCTCCCCCCAAAATTTTTAAATTTTAATTCCTGAAGATACCGTTTCCTGAATTTTTAAGTCACTCAGACAGGCATTTTTCATACTTAAACCTGAGAATTTTCTTTCATTCTAAGAATATATATTTATGTACAAAAAAATATATTACCGTTTTCCGTAAAATGGTGAAAACCGGTCTGAATCCGAGCCTGAGGTCATATGTTTGTTTTCAATCAATCAATCAATCAATCAATCAATCAATCAATCAATCAATCAATCAGGAGATACTTATTTCTATTATGCAATTTGAAATCCGCTCGAAGTGCATTAGAGACTAAAGCCCCAAGTAAACCAACCAATATTTTCATCTAACAACGTGTTTTGTCACACAAAACATTTCGTGAACACCAAGCAAATCGATGAAAACCAACGTAAATTAAAAACACGAATTTCAAGGATTAATTCCAAATATAAAGTTACAAAGAGAGATCTTTTGTTCATGAAGCTGAACTGACTTCTCCACTTTATCATGACACCAAATTTTCTTAAATAATTCTTGCGCTCTTCTTTAACGGTTCCTTGCCACCATGTTTGTTTTTACAAACTACAACGAAGTTAGAAAAATTTCGTTTCTGATTGGTTACTTTTCCTCGTTCGCGGAAGCTTCTTCGCAGAAGTGGCTAAACGATCAACCATTTGTCCGTAAGGCAAAATGTTAGCTGAAAATGTTTGATATGGACCAAACATGGAAAACTATTTACATGCAAAGCTGAGGGAAGGGAATAAACAGTTTGAAATTACATCAAAGCCAATAAACAACTGATTCAACTTTTCTGTTTGTAGTGCTTTGGTGAAATTTTATTCCAGGTTCATAGTTTTAAATACAGTGGAATACCGATTTTTCACCCTCCCTAGGGAAACTGAATTTGATTCGAAAAATAAGGAGTTCAAAACATCGGGAGGTAAAACTGTGATTGAAGCAAATCCAAGGGAAAGAACTTTTGTTTGGAGGAATACGAAGTTTCGAAAAATCAAATGTTCGAATAATCGAGATCCCACTGTAGTAGAATTGTGTTTGACTTTGTTGAAATCGAGCTGTTCAGTCAGATGTACTCACTTTTTCGCATTCTTGATCGTCTTTATGGCAAGATACCGCTGGACAAAGTATTGCGAAATAGCCCAGGCGGGGAGTAGGGTCATTGTTGAACCGATTGTTATCGACCAGAAGGTGTTGCGAACTCTGGGGTCTGGATTGAAACTAAAAGAGAAAACAAACAACAACAAAGAATTCACTGTCAAGAAATCAATTCATATCACATTAGCTACGATAACTTTGTTGACAATTACTAGTAATAGCAGAAATTTGTGTGATAGTGGCAAAATATTTTCCAGCTTCCTGTTGCTAAATGTATAATGGAGGTATGTAAGCTTAGTCTTCCTCTGTGTATGTATGCGTCCGCCTGCTGACGCTATCATTATTATTATTGTTATTATTATTATTATTATTATTATTATTATTATTATTATTATTATTATTGCTGTGTCTCAGAGGAACCAGGAGAAAGAGGAGAGTAGCCAATGTCTGACATTGACATTACATCGGAAAGTGCGCAAGCCAGAATTTAAGTAGGATTTAGGATTATAGGGGTTTTGGAATTTTCACATTTAAGTGTATGATATCTTTCAGAAGCAAATATTTCCTTTGTTTTTCAACGCAGATTGAATATATATATTTTTTCTTTTTATAAATATTTTAAAGCTTCACGTTGAACATGTCCTTATACCACAAGAATTTGAATACGAGAATTTAATATTTGCTGAAAATGTACATAATTTTTAGGAGTGCATAGGGTTGTGTTTTAAAAGAGTTGGTCATTTTTAATAAAGATTATTATTATTATTAAAAAAATTATTATCATTATTATTATTATTATTACTATTATTATTATTATTATTATTATTATTATTATTATTATTATTATTATTATTATTATTATTATTATTATTATTATTATTGTCTGACTGCCCTGTGTCTCAAGTTGTGGTTATTTCGGGCAGCTAGTACTCCCTTTTTTTGTAGGATTCCGCGCCCCGAAGGCGCGCGCTCGGAGTCCTATGGGTAAGAAAATTTGGTAACCCATTAAAGCGAGAAATTTTAGTTTTGGTTATGACAACACTTTCCGTCTGACCGTCCGTACGCAGTAACACAGAAAAACCAATGCGAATGATACTTTCAAGTGTGTGAAAGCTGTGCTGCCGAAAATACTTTTAAGACAACGAAATACTGTACAATTGATGTATTCATTATAGTGACCAACAGCAGGAGAAGAACTAGACGACTAGCGGCGGGATAAACAAATCGACTCCTTAATAGGCGGCGCATCATAAATAGTTTGAATCTTGAAGTGAAATCGTTTTACTCTGATCCGGCGAGACGAAACGTTGGATTTTTCCTCTTGAAGTGAAACTTTTCGCTCATTTAACGTTGTCAAGCAAACTAAAAAAAATGAGCAATGGAATAAAAGGCCTGGGCTGTTCTCTGAATCTGAGCTAATATTAAACATAAATTATTTAAACGTAAGTATAATTGGTACATACTCAAAAAAGTTGATTCTTCCGTATCTTTGATTGATCTCCCAGACTTTCTTTATACCACCTACTTCTAAACTTCCAGTAACAGCCACAGTGATTAGGCCTGCCAGCATTATAACTGACTGGAACACATCTGTCCAAATGACTGCCTTAAGGCCACCCTGTATGTAGACATGAAAACGTTCATTTATTTGAATGCGCAAGTTCTACAAATGCACAGCAATTATCCTGAAATCCAACCGCACTCATAACTCAGTTTTACTACAGACGTAACGCAGCCGTTTTCATGCTACAATGCCATACAGTTGAGCCGCAGTCACTGACTGCGGTCATAACGCAGCTTTACACTCGCATAACGTCATCTCAGTTGTCGGAATTCAGTTTATACAAAAGTCATACGCGCAACGCAAGACTTTCTATGAGCCTTATATGACATAGGCTATGAAATGAGGAGAAATCTCAAGCCAGTGGTACTGTGGCATCGCAATAAATCCAACAGTATTATCAGTTATGTATTTTCTACATCTCACTTACCAACGCTGTGTAAAATGTACAAACAGCACCAGTGGCCAGGATAGTGAATGTGAGCGGAATCCCTGCAACTGAAGACAAACAAAAGCTCTTCGACAAGACTGTCACGTCCAATTTTAATTTACTTCTTTTAAATCAAACACAACTAACGGCACGGATTGAATCTCTTTTCCAAGCATGCGCATCAGGGGTATTTGTTGTTGCTGTTGTGAAGGTTATTGTAGTTGTAACTTAATTTAAAATAACCTTGGAAGTACCTAGTGTTCCCGTGATTCAAGGTAAATGTCATTTTTTTTTTTTTTTGGTAATATATAATTGACAGTTGTTCTGTAGAAAGGTTTGCCATTCTTGGCCAAGACCTTCTTGAAGGTCAAGGTTAGGAAGGATACTTACCGCCTGTTTACTAGGGTTACCCTAGCACTCGCAAAATTCTTCCTTTTTTCAAACGACCTGTTTATAAGGTAGATAGGGTTACACTGGCGCCAGGGTAACCCTATCTACCTTGTAAACACTCTACCAGGGATAACGCGCCTACCCGGGACAACATTTTGCTTGTTTCCAGACCCTTTGAAAAGTTGAAAAGAACGGTCAAAATGGCGGAAAGAGTACTACCCGCTTTCAATACAGCGGCCATTTTCACCTTCCTTCACTCACAGAATTGAAATAACAAGTAATAATGGGAAGCACAGACGAGAGAATCAAGGTTGCCGACAAACATTTCTTCTTATCCGCCATTTTTTGTTCCGTCAATTTTCACGGGCTTTCGCTGGCTTCTCGTTTTGTAGTATACTTGACGTGAGTGATAGGGTAACCCTACCTGTGAAATTGTGCTTTTAAACATCTTGCTGGGCCAACACAGCTCTAGGGTTACCCTTACCTTCCTCACCGTTTAGTCTATTTCCAGTAACCCCAGTTGTGCTGTTGGAAAGAAACCGTATTTCTTATCGAAAACCGTATTTCTTATCGCCTATCGGAACCATATGGCCCTGCTTCAAGTAGAGTTACAAGCATTCTTACAGAATAGTATAAAGTAGGGTCAGTAAGGCTACAAGCCTTACTTTATAGCATAGTTTCAGTGTCTGTCAGAGAGAAGGGCAAGCTACCAAAGCAATAAAGAAGATTGGCTGAAGATAGCCGTTATCTCTGCTTCTCCGCCAAGCGCGCTAGTGCTTTACATTATGCAGACTGGAACAAGAATTAAAAAGACTGATAGCGTTGCATAGAGCTAAAATGAGTGATTACTTACCAGCTTCCAACGCCAGTGATGGAGCAAATAGGGCCACAAACAGGTATAAAGTCTATTGTACATTGAACAAAAGACATCAAGAAACATCATGAATACGTGGCATATCTGGAAGTTGTATACCCTGTGTCAGTTTGAAGCCCTAATCAAGTTCTTCAATCTGATTGGTCAATGAAAATGGTCCGATACAATCGTGTCAAAGTTGCTGATATACAGTTTGTGAGTGGCACGAGAGACCACATTGAGCAAAACTGGTAACCAGAGTCAAATTGAGCCCCAGTAAGGGAGGAGCGAGGTGTTTTTGATCAAGCCACAATTTCTGACAACAACTTTCCAGTCACGACAAAACTGTCACACCACTGCCTTTAATTTCCTTCAGAAAGTAAGATTGATTGAGCCACATTGATTAAGCTAAATATTTCTGAAGACGCCTTACGTTCAGGGCTAACATTCTGCCGGTTAGCTCACCCACATGAAACTCAGTAAATATTTTCTTCTTTGCCAAGCTCGAACAGAAACATAAAAGGCACAGTGATGTGGTTCGCCTTACTATTTCTTTTTGTTTTCGAGCAGCAGAGAGCGTTTTGATTTTGAAAAACGTCAAAGCACCAACTGCCTCGTGAGGACAACACAGTGGTATATCAATTTTTTCCTCTCCGGGTAGCGGTCCCGCAGGGAGTTGGGAAGATCATTGATGTAAATTAAAATTAACAAAGGACCCAATATGCTATATGCGCTACCCTGTGGCACGCCACAACTGAGGGTACAAGGGTCTACAAGCAAATGATAGTTTGCTACTGACATTACACTCTCTGGGTTTGGCCACTTAAGTACGACGAGAACCATTTTATAGCTGCCTGATCGACACCCAAGTATGGCATCTTACGCAAGATGGTCTCATGATCAATGGTGTCGAATGCCTTAGTAAGGTCAATAAAGACATTGTCAATGTTTACTGACCAAGCATTTGTTGCCTCAAGCAAAGCTGTGAGCGTACTTTGTAGAGAACGGAAGCCTGGTTGGCAACCTAGTAGCAAATTATTATCATCTAGATAATGGAAAAGTTGATTGTAAACAATTCTTTCAAAAACGTTCGAAATTATAGGGATTACAGATGTTGGCCTATAGTTGTTAGGATCCGATTTAATGCCCTTGTTAAAAAGGTTTTCCATGTAAATGATAAGCATCCCTAGTTTACAAAGTGGACTAATTAACTTCTTCTTACATAGAACGTTTCCATATCTCAAATATATAAAAAATAAAATAAAAATAAAGGAAGGAACAATCATTAGCTTTCATGATTATATAGAATCATGAATGTTTCATGTTGTCTAAAGTAAATGAAAACTGCAGAAAGTGCATACGAAAATGTTAATCACTCAGAAAGAAATTGTGAACATCCATTTGTAGAAATATTTCCAAACCTGACAATATGTTTGTCGTTGAACAAAGTTGAAAGCACGTTCAGAGTCTATAAAAAAAACCGAATAGAAAATTAACTAGTTAAAAAAAGACACTTTCATGTCACTTACCGAGTTTCGAACTGTTCCTGACGTCATTCTTGCTTTGACTCTCATGTTTGCAATAACTTCATATGATATCATGATTGAGATGCGAACATTTTGCCCTATAGGGGATATAATGGGCTTAAATATTGTAAGAAAACCAGCTGCAGAACCCAAGGGAGTAGCTCCCATTCCTCCCCCACCATTAACCAATTTGGGGTGAAGACTTTGCTCGGACGTCCGTAGGTTGAAGTGAAGATCATTGTTTCCATGACTACGAAAAAATGAACGTAAGTCGGTCCTCTAAATAGTGGGCTTTTTTCTGATTTAAACAATACTCAGGGCATAAAAGAAGGCATCAAACAAGGAAAAAGGCAGCCTCGTTTCCAGGGTCTTTCATCTCTCCACCTCTCTGGAAGTCCCTGGGAACGAGGTTGGAGAATAAGTTGTATTTGCTCAGTCAGCTTCATAGGAGTGAAGTTCTTTTTTACCCTGTCTCAATTCTCATCACTTTAGGGGCTGTTTACATTAAATCAGTATGACTTACAAACTGGGTTTTCGATCTCAACACGGTTTTTTCTTGTCACTCTGTATTCGTCTCAGTATGAAACTGGGCCAAATTCTCCTCTTGGTGTGAGTCATAGAGCTATTGGAATATCCAGGCACCTCGAAACAATAAAAGCATTCGGCCTACGGCCTCACGCTTTCGTCTCTTTCTCGGTCATGTTTGGATACCCCGATGAAGCACGAAGCACGAGTTTTTGGTATATTACCTGAAAAAACGAGATTACGTTTTGTGCGTATGAAGTACTAATACCTAAAGTAACGATGTAACAATCCAAGAAAGAAATTAATAATATGATATTATAGATCAACTTTGGATGATATAACATTTTCTTTTTGCTTAAAATAATGTTCTTAACTTCCGTTGAAAATTGTGTCGATGTCGTCTTAAAACAGCACCTGGAGTCAAGCCAGGAGAATTCGTCTTGTAGAATTTTGGTATTAATTAGGAAGAAAATTGAGGAAGTAATAATAACAAAAAAATAAACCTTTTTCATCTGAAAGCCAGAAAAGCTTTTAGCCTCCAAGGTGAACTAATTGAACTAAATATAAAATTTCTTTGACTTAAATTAATGTTGTCATGTAATCAATTTATGTGGCATTTGCATCATTGTCGCAACTCATTAATTGTATGCTCAGTCATGGTCTGGTTGTCCTTACGTTTTGAAAGAAATGCCTTCAGACCGGTCATTGGAAGTGTTTGTGATGTTAAAGAACATGGTGTCTATCTCAAATCAGGTGTGAGAGTAAATTAAAAATTTCAAATAACATGACCATGAAATGACTGGACTATCATTCAATAATTATTTTGGGTTACAAACGGGGTCTCGAAAGTCATTTAGAAAGTAATAGACTGCATACTATAAAATGTGTTCGTATCTCATTAAAACCGAACCCCTTGAAAACAAACGCCCGCAAACTTATTATTGAAAAGAACAGAAAGTACCCACAACTTTGAAATCAATTAATTTGAAATATTCACCTTTTCTGCCCCTGCTTAAAAATACATAGTTAACCTTGTGTTTATTAGAAAATGGACTTTCGTTTAAATACATATTAAATATTCTTCACCTTTCCTGCTGTGAGATACTTATGCATTTTTGCAAGATCCTAATACTAAAAATACCTCTAGTATTTTGTATTCCCCTACAGCTGAAAATGGTTTTTTGACAAAACCGGAACATGTTTTGTTTACTGACAGACAGTCGTGGTTTCTTTAAAAGAAACTTGACATTTCCATTTCTTTCTGCTACTTGTGCCTCCGACAGTCTTAAACATTGGCAATACAGAACTATTTCAGGATTATTAAAGCACACTTATAAAATGCGTGGTAGGAAGTTCAGAATATATATAAGCAGGAGAATTTGCTCCACATTTTTATTGAAAAACTCATAGTCTACCGAGTGGCCAGAGTAAATCTTCACTGAGGACGAAATTTGCAAAAAGGTGAATATTTCAAAATAAACTTTACAGCACAAGTGAGTACTGGTTCTTTCCTGTTTTGCCTTAAGTTAATTTCTTTTACCAGTGGATTTAATGCTAACAAATTTAACTACTTTACTAATTTCACCAGTAATGTTTATGATACGCCCGCCAGCACTACACTTAGTTGAACAGCAATCAAAGAAAAACTGTATTGTTATTAGGGAACTAGTAAACAATGGTCAGAACTAGACTTATTGAAATGTTTTGTTGTTATATCTCTGCTTGCTTGTGTAGTATTTCGATATCATAAAATTATGAAAAGTCACCTCTCCGACGAGTAGTTTAGAACAAAAACCTTTTAGTGAAAGAAAGAAATTAATTAATATCTGTTTCAAATCGTTATTATCAATTAATCATGAAGGTGGACTGATAGTGAAGAAGCTTAGAAACTGAAAAATGGAAATTTGGGATCCTTAATTCCTGAATGTTTACTGTAGTCTAACCTCTAACAATTTTTCCAACTTAGTACGTACTTAAGCCATTGTAAAATAAAGTAATTGGGAATGAATAAAACAAGGCCTTTCATTTTACAGGCTGATGGGACCTCCTCACCACAAATCATGCTACTGGTTTAGTCAGTGTCAGTTTGGCAATATTACATCTCTACTTTTAAACTACCTGATAAATTCATTTACACATTGCATCTGTGACAATGTTGATAATTTACTTTCATAGCTCTCAAACATTGTTGTTTTCTCTCAGTGGCAAATAAAAACAAAAAACTAAAATAAAAACGGAGCACTTTTGTTTCTTGCAGACAATTTTGTACATTGCTGTCATCTTTACCTGTTCAAGCCCAAGCTGTACCAATTCTCTTCCCCTGGAGAAAAAGGACTCCAATATACAGTCACGTGACCAACAGACTCACCTTCAGGACGATGCCTTCCAACCAGAGAACATAAAACAAGAGAATAAAGTCACAAGTAGTGTGAAAGGATTTCTCGACGCCCCATCTGCGTACAATCGCACGACCAGAGATGCTAATCCCCATTGTGTTGAAAAAATTGTTAGAGAATGGGATACTTGTAGAAAGCGTCACGTTGACAAGTTCTTTTGTTTACCTAAACACGCGTACTGTAGTCAATGGATAGCTCCACCCATATGCAAAACAGTGTATGGCTACCCTCGCGCGGATTCCGCGAAAACATGTCCAATGGTTGCTATAGACTGTCAATGTGCCCTGTGAGTCTGCAATAAACCTCAAACAGATCTAGACTCGGACCAGTCATTATAATTAAATCAAGTGCTATCGGAGAGAAGTTAACCCCTCTCCAAAAGAGAGCGTTATTTCTAGAGTAATACTTTGTTAAAGATTAAAGCCGGCGGCTTAAGGAGAAAAATAAAGAGCTTTTATTTTAGGACTTGTGGTGTAATGTATTCATTATGTATTTTAACTTGGTTTGGCTTTTTTTCTAACATTTTGGACTTTCTTTGAAACCACGGTTATTCAACTCAATACCGTGCTCACCCTCGCCGGTTCCCAATCGTCCTTGACTCTCGGCCGAAGGTAACGTCGACCGTTGATATGATCGGGAAGACGCGGCCGAGGACACTTTGCATTATAGTGTACAAAGCGTTATACTGATTTTTCCTGTTCTCTGGTAACGTCTGCTTGGATTCTTTGTGGTACAGTTTTGCTATCATTTCCAATACTTTGATTTCATTGCCACCCATTGGATTCACTGCCTTTTTTGCGACACTTTAGAAACCTACAAGTACAGTTTAGGGAGTGCCAAAGGAAACCCTTACAGATGAAGCTCTCCGTAAAGCCACTCAATGGAGTACCCCCGAAACCACGACACAACAGCTTCTCAAGTCCATCTTTGGGAGGCACTGAACATAAGCGTTCCATGTTATCCGTTCGGCTCACTAAACAAAAATTTAGTTCTGTCATCACTACTGTGCCGGTGTGCCATTACTTTTTGGATTTTGTGCATTTTATATGTTCGCAAAATTTTGTTATCTGTTTTGTTAGGAATTTAGTTTAGCTTAATGTACTGTCTAATTATACGTTTATTATTCTGCGATATCCAGCAACATTTACGAATCTCCTTTATATTTTATTTATTTATTTTTATTTATAAACTTCGCCAGAGGAGAACCTCTGACAGGAGAGAACTCACAGAACGATAAGTTCCAATAACCAGACTCCTCCTACTACTAATCATGAAATAGCCAAAGACCAGACCAGCACACCGGGAACTCCGTGCCCTACTCTTTTCGATTAGTGTGTGGGTTCTTTAACGTCCCGCAGGGTTATGAACATTGAAGTGTTGTGAGACGGGGCCTACGGTTTATCGTCCTTATCCGAGAAGACTAGAAAGTCTAACCATTTGCAGATGTCTTTACAAAGGCAGCACTTTCTCCTCGGTTATTTAAAGACCCTGAGTGTTGGTCCGGCCGGGTATCCGAGTATCCGTCTTTCCTTATTTCCTTTCAGGTCTGCAGTCCGGCAGCTGTACGTCAAAATAGATCTAAATGCCTGATGCTTTCACATTTATCTTGCTTAACGTAAAGGGCAAAAGTAATTAAAAACCCATTCGACGGTTCAAACGCGACACCCAAAGGAAAACTGGTTTTAGACCAAATGATCAGTACACTTGAAAATCTACGAGGCTCAATCAGAAACTATAAGCTACATTTTCTTCAGTTTTCTCATACCTGGCAGTTTCTGGACTGCCTTTGAGTCTTCCTGGTACCATTTATCGAATCAATGGGTATACCTTTTGCTGGAAAATGATTTATACAGAATAATAACGCAACAATGCCCTATACTTAATGTACTTAATTACTTTATTGTAATTGGAAAACTGTTTTTGTGGGACTGCAAAAGAAACCAAATTATTCCCAAAATTTCAAGGCTTTAAGAGCCAAATTGTTCTCAACTACGGAACAGAAAGGAAAGTTAACAAGAAAGACTATTATCCAAAGAAATGATTCGGTTTGTTCTTCATTTTCATCTATTTATCTATTTATTCTCTTTTTGTTTGTTATATTTTGAAAACGGAAGCTGTGCAATGTTCACAATATAAACCTTCTTATCCCTAATTTAAAAGTAATCTACAATTTATAATTGCACTTAATAAAGTTGATGGCTCTAAAAAAAACCTTATTCAGCGTTGTAAACGCTGTTTCTCGCCCCAGTGTCGAAAGCAATCAACGTAACGATTACGATTACATCTGGTCAGTTGATTAACTCGCTCAAGACCGGCGGAGATCATTAAGCAGTGTCTGCGGCCAACTCAAGATCAACTTAGCATCCTGGTTCAAAGATAGGGATGTACGGATTACATACACTGGACGGAAGAATTTTTCAGGTATCACTCGTACATAAACTTCAAGCGTTCTTCGAAGGATCTATGGAAAAATGTTGCGAATTAATTAATTGAGGCCAAGCACTATAATCGATTAACGAATATTACTTTTTACTTTTCCCAAATTATAGGACGTTGTTTCGCTGAATTTTGAAAAGGTTAGGCTCTATTTATCCCTTCGATTATAGCTCACATTAAGCTTATCTTTGACTGAGATACACGTGAAAAGACTTAGGCAAACATTTTGGTTCAATCCTGGTATCGTTATCAGGCTGACTTCTGGGTTGTACATGTACAATGTGATCAATATTTTTTTGATTTTTCGAGAGGCCGATAAAAATCTAAAGAAATATTGTATATCCTTATTGAGTTACCCAGGGGGAAGCCCCAGCATCACTGTATGCTTAAGTGCTTTTGGGATACATAACATAAACAGCAGTGTTAATATTTCTTTTCACTCCCCCGGACATGCATGAAAACTTGTCGTTTGTTTGCAAGTTTTGTTTCACCTCTTCAGTTCTTAAAGTTCTTAGGCATTTTATGAATTATTATAAAATATTAAGCTTATTTTAATGTTAAAGTTGCTAGTCTGATATTGAGGAAATTTATCCTCCGAACGTCAAAAAAAAAAACAGAGTTTGAAAACAGAAAAGAACGTGTAACTTTACAGCTTTATCTTCTTGTTCTTCTTCTTCTTGTGCTTGTTGTTGTTGTTGTTGTTGTTGTTGTTGTTGTTGTTGTTCTTCTTCTTCTTCTTCTTCTTCTTCTTCTTCTTCTTCTTCTTCTTCTTCTTCTTCTTCTTCTTCTTCTTCTTCCAAGAAACCCCAACTCCTTTAAAAATGAAGATACTTGTGAGGGGGCGTTAAAAGTAAATAAATAAATAAATAAATTGGTTCACAATATATTGCCCTTTCGATGACCATAGAAATCAACAAATACATACACGGTTGAACATTAATCTCACGTCTTACGTGTAATTCTTCTTGAAAGCAGTAAGCTAACAGCCATCACAAGAGGCAATAAACTTTTCAAAAGGAAGTATTCGAGAAATTCACTCACTACCGACGTTGAAAAATTTGGCACTGATCTGTGGAAGAAATCTACTCGATTCGGCAGCTTTTAATAATTTCTCGCAATAAATTGAATTCTCTGCAACCTTTCGCTCGGTAATCCCTAACCGTGTTTAACACTTACCTGTTTAACAGGCACTCGGCACTAAAAAATTTTTATGCGCGCTAAACTATGTCCAGCTTATTACGTAAAACTATAAACTCGTAAAATGGCAGTTTAAAAAATTTGGTGGGGGCGCCGAAAAATTCATGCCAGTCAGCACATAGAACTGAAACGCTCCAGTCGATGGCCTTAACCCGCCTCGTCATGGACCTACCACCAATTGGAAATAAATGGTTGAGACTGACTTCTAAAATAAAATTTAAGTTTATCAGCATTGTAGAGAATATTTTAGTATTTGTATGCAAAGTTTAATATTTTCAACTCAATCAGGAGAGTTTAGTAAGCTTGGAGTGAGGAAAATAAACATGTACAGGGCAATAAAATATTATTTTCGCATTCAAAGTCTTTAACAATTCTATGTATTTATCGAACCGAACTGGACTTTTTCTTCTATTTTCCATATACTAAGTAAGGTAGTAGCCCCACGCAAATTTATTCTCTGCACAGAGCTTCCATGGTCCCTCAAGTCATGATCCTGGAGTGGCTCAGTTTTAAATTGGCGGCAAAATATTTTCATAAAAACCTTGATTTTGGTGAAAATCGCGCCTCATATAGTTTACAACCGCCACCAGGATAGGAATGTCATGATCATTTTTTTAATTCACGAGACTCTCTTCTTCCACAGACAACTCTCGACTTCGTTTAACCACAACATTTGTGTCGCCATTTTGTAATTTTGGTGCGAAATACATCGGACGGAGAAGGGAGCCTGGGAATGCATGGAACGTGTGTCAAATGGAACACGTTCCTCACCGATAAACATTTCCCACCGAAATTCCCGGAATTTTCCACTTTCGCATCACGCCGAGTAGAATTAAGGATTAATTTTCAAGTGCATTTTAAAAGTTTTCCAAATTGTTCGACGCGGGCAATTTGCGAAGACTTTGAAACTACAAGTGAAAATTAATCCTTAATCAACAAGGAATCATTGCGCTTTTATAATACAGAGTCGGGGCAAAAATTTCCTAAAACCATCAAGGAAGTGAACTTCGTAAAACAGTCAGTTAAACACTTGGCGTAGGCAAGCAAACAAACAAATTGTTTTATTTTTCGAAGCATACAAAACAAACAAAACTGACGAGAAGAGGTACCATTAACACATGTAATTAAGTTAGAATAATACAATTTTAATACAGGAGCAAACTATACAACAACAATAAAACTTAATGTTAAGCCGGCGACACACCTGGCGAATTTATACGCCGATCGCGGCGAATTTGATCGCCTCGACTCGCCGATTGATGCGGACACACTTGGCGATTCAGTTTTAGCCGATCGCGGCGATGTGGCAATTTTGAAAAGTCATGTGATAAAGGAGTAAGTAATTTTGCCCTCGATGAAAGAAAATTAAGGGAGGATGTCCACTGTTACATCAAATCAGCATTCAGTAATTTTGCCCTCTGTACTACATTGTTATTGTTATTGTTGATGAGCAGGTTCCTGCAATGGAATATGCACTAAAAATATAACTGCAGAAGGGATGAGGAACTTGTAAGGTTGAGCAGATAAGCGATAAGCAGATTTCGATAAATGCTATGAATGCGGAAATTGGAGCTCTGCTTTTAGGCTTGGCTAAATATATATATATTAGATTTTATAGTGAAGTCATGAAACTTGATGTCCACACGTGTTAAAAAATATGTCCCTGATCAAAGTAGCTTGTAACCGGTAAAAAATTTAAGCATTAATTACGAAAAAAAAAAATTGAAATCTTTTTACACTCAGCTGAAACCAGAACGGACTTCAAGCCTCACAGGTGAACTAAGTAACTTGATATTAAACTTCCTTGAGTTAAATGTAATCACATTGGTTTAATGTCTGAGTTGCCTTGTTGAGCTTATCGATTTTATTAAAATGGTTTGGCTGCTCTTTTATTTTGAAACAGTAAAAAGTGTTTGATACTATTATTTTTAATGTAATCGCCGGCATTGCATATGTCTGAGTTACCTGGCCGAACTCATCAATTTTATGAACAGTTTGGTTGCATGCGGTTTTATTTTGAAACCTTCAAAAGATGAAAGTATTTGATACTACTTAATTACCTGAACTAAACAACTGGATTTTAAAATTCCTTATTTTCTAAACGTATACGTAACTGCATTGGATATATCTGAGTTGCCTTGCAGAGCTCTTTAATTTTATGTAGAAGTCTGGTAGCTCTTTTATTTCGAAACAGTCAAAAGATGAAAGTATTCAGTTGATACTACTACTTCATTAACACGGAGTAATCTTTTGAAACCTGATTACGATCTAATGGCTAAACACAGTGCTATAAATAAAGGCAACTACCACCTCAAACGAGCATCTTTTACGTCATTAGCTTGAGTTTCGAACCTTCCCACATGTCATCTGGGATGTTAGGACTAGGCTCGTTACTGTATAATGTGTTCATACAAAAGTCATTAAAAAAAAAAGTACAGAAATTGCACAAAACTTTAAAATCTTCAAAACCAATTTAAAGCTTTGTATTCTTCATTTATTGACTTTAATAAATACTTAAATCTTTTGAGTTACATTAGCAATCATGCCAAGTGAATTTTTTGGCCTGTTTTCATTGTAAAAAGCAAATTTCTTCCCTCTACCGCTTACTCGCCTCTGACAGTCTTAAACACTGATAATGCTATTTTAGAACAATTAATGCCAAGTAATTCCATTCGGGAATGGAAGTGTATATAAGAAGAAATTTCCTCTTTATTTTCATTGAGTAGCCAGAGTAAACTGAATATAAATCGTTAAAACAAGATTTGCAGAAGGAGAATTTCAATATGAACTTCTTAAAAGCACAAGTAAGTGACCTGTAACAGCATGTCAGCATTACAGTAAAAAAATGCTGTTCTTTTTTGTTTTTCTTAGTTCAGGAATCAGTAAATTTGCAAACAGATGATTCTCCAGTCAAATTTCCACAGTTATATTAGCTATGTACCGGCTATTTCCAAGCTTAGAATATTAACAATGTTGAAGAATGTACTGCAGTAAATCTTTCGATTCTATGTTATCAGTAACAGAAATCTAGACGAATTTCGCAAAGTCACCACATCATAAACTAATGAACCACCCCGAAATCGAATCGCTTAGATAGAAACCTTTTTATAGTCTCAGAGAAAAATATGTTGTTTATTTTAACGACTAACCATTATCGCCACGAGGCATGAACAAAAACTACTAGAACAAAAATTTAACCGTTAAAAAATGTTTATTACTTGCATTGCAAAATCATTTCTGTGTCGTTTCTTTCAACAGGTAATTTTATGTGTAATTGTCGTCTTGAATTGTTCAAGCCCGAGAAGTGCCAAACCTTTTTCGCTGCAGAATCTTTTAACTCGCAACCAGGCCTTCATACAGCAGTCACGTGAACAAGACACCGAACTTCAAGACGCCGCTTTTCAATTAGACGCCGAGAGCAGAAATCAAGAAAGTGACGTCACAAGTGGCGTGGTTGGATTTCTGGGCAGGCCATCTGCGCATAATCGCACAGCAAGGGACGCTGGTCGCCCGTGCGTTTTGCAAATTGACCGGAAGTGGGATGCTTGTCGAAAAAAGTTTGTCAATAAAGCCCAGTGTTTAGGTGAACACAAGGCTTGTATTCAAGCGATTCCCAAATACGGCAAACCGCTGTGTCGCACAGTGTTTGGTTTCCGAGAGGTTAAGTACAGTGTAAATTGTACCAGTATACCGATAGACTGTCAATGTGCTGCCTAAATCAGTATATTTAAAGAGAAACTTGTATCAAGTTAACCGCATTTACTGATGTTAAGCTATTAGTGCACAAATTCCAATGGATGTATGCTTGCATCACTGTAAACGGAGGCAGATCAAGTATTCTCTTCCGTATTGAGTCTGTACAAGAGCTAGCTGGTCTGTTTTTATGATGCAAAGATGAACGCAATTTAGAGTTAGTGGAATTGTGCGTAAATTTCTCTTGTTAAAAGTAAATAATTCTTTAATGTTCCTTAATAAGTCAAGTTAAGGAGTATCGGAAAAAGTTCGTTCCGCATTTAAAGAGAAAAATTAGTCATCCTCAAACGCGTTTCAGCAAACTGGAATGATTTCATGACTTAAGATGCTATGTAGCGCTATGCCATTCGGATTAATCAAGGGCTTACAACATTTCCTTATGAGTGAAAATATAACTTTAAATCTCGGAAGTATATGGCAGTTGAAGTTTGGTCTCCTTTCAGCTTCAGTGTAATCAAATTGAACGCGTTGACTGAAATGAAAATAAATAAACGCTCTATATGTGAAAGCCGACTGAAATGTAATGTTTTCACCCTGGTGAATGATGAACTTTGGTCAGTCAGTGATACAGGCATGTTCGCAGTATGCAAGATGTTTGTCACACAAACCTAGTTTATGGTCTTGGCTCCCACGAGTCGCCTGTAGCTCAGCCAGTATTGCATCCGAACTAGTAATCGGAAGGTTACATGTTCGGCTCCTGCTAGGAGAACTCGGATTTCCATATTCCGAGTATGCCTGTGTCACGTACAGAAAAAAATAAATACATCTATCGAACGCTCTGTAGTTCCACATTACATGAAACAAACAACTTTACGGGAAATAAATTTCAGGACTTAGCGAAATTCAGTACAGTGAAACCTCTTTATTACAGACACCAAGGGGACAGAAATAAGTTTCCGTATTATAGAGGTGTCCGTTTTAGAGAAGTAGGCTTTATATGGATTTCAGTCTCTCAAGGACCAAGTGAACTGTCCGTAAAAGAGAGGTGTCCGTATTTATCAGAGGTGTCCGTAAGGAGAGGTTCCGCTGTAGCTTTGATTCGTCTCAGATGTACTTACAAACTTAGCGACCACTGCCATGAAATATTAATCGCGCAAATTAACTTAACTACTTCCGTAAAAGGTTAAACACCGTACATCAGCTTAAGTACTTCTATGAAAGGTTAATCACGCACTTTAACTTTAAACTACTTCCAGAAAAGATGGATCAGGTGCATTTTAAACTACAAAAATGGCTGACATGCCTGTTCCTTGCTTTAAATTCTCTCGCGCATGTTTCTACTAAAACTGTAAATTTGTTGTTCAGAACCAGAGTTCAATCAGCAGAGCAGTCACGTGATCAAGATAAAGAGTGTTAGTTGCGCATTATGGCAGTGGGCGGGGGAGGGGTGGGGGAGCGGCTAAAGTCTGGACAGGAGTTAATGGATTAGCTCCCACGAGTCTTGTACAGCAAACGCTGATCAACCAGGTGTTTTACTTCTTATACTGAAAACCGGTTAGATAATTATAGCGTGACAGTTTTAGCTTCTAAGTTCGTATTAAAATGTCCCAAAATACCGATTGCATCGTTACGGAATGTCTATGTGCTGCTTGCATATGATGAAACGCCATTTGCGATAATTGGTATGGGCATCATGAAATTTTATAAAACAATAATTCAAGGGCTAAACAGGGACTTAACTGAATGTTAATGCGGTTGAGAAAGAAGGGCGTAAAATACCGCTCAAGTGTAATGTGTTCTATGGCGTTTTCTATTTAACCAGGTAAAGAAGTACAAACAAAATTGGTGAAAGTCGAATAAACTTCCCCTTAGGCTTTGACAAACACAGTTTTATATTCACTTCCTTAATTCGCCTTCTGCCAGCTACGCATCTTTTGGCTCTTGCGCTAAATGTGGCCCTTGTCGCTTTTTTTTGTTGATGTTACCGATGTTCCCGAAATAAATGAGAAATTAGATATCTAACAAGATTGTGTGACAACTACAATTTATTTCAATAAATCAAAACAAGCTCCCAAATAGCCATTTTCGTACCATTGTAATCTACAAGCTGGTTGTATTTCAATAGTGAACCATGTACAATACAAAGTTTTCTTACTTGCAGGTTTGAGGACCAAACGCTATCCTTTCTTGATGCGAACATGATTTTTTCGTAGCGGAAGTGTAATAAACGAGCTAAACTGGATTAGCCACAACCATGTGTTGATTGAAGTGAAAAAAGGATGAACTTTAAACTGAAGTTCCTCAAATATCGGCTGTGTAAACAGGAAACGAATTCGTTGTGCTTCATACAAGTGTGCCGTTCAGATCAACGCGGTCTCTATTAAAACTTAAACAAAAAAGGTTGAGTGGCACATGCTATTCATACTTGTTATGAAAACCATCTAAGATGGCATCTAGATTCTCTATGAGTAAGGAAATGCGGCATATTTAGTTTCAAGTTTTTTCGTGAGCGAGCTCGTAGGAGAAAATAAAAACTAAAATGCATTCTGTCCCTGAAACTTAGTTTGCTCTTTGATAGCTTTAAGGTTTTTACCTATTGAGGACTCCGTTGGGACTCAGTTTATTAAAATGTATTGAGTAAAATTAACAATACATATTACCATTAAATTTGTTATTACAGTGATAAGGAAATAAGTAATCCGATCAAAGAATGACCCATTTTCCTCATATTTGCGAAAGGGATATCAGTCTCGAGAGTTATTCGATTGTTCGGAATTGTTTTGACAGAAAGCGTTTGAGCGCGCAAGGAAGAATCAGTTTTGTCTTCTTCAAATTAAAGTTCCTGCAGAAATCACCGCCGAACTGTTCCAACTGGTACCAGTCATTAGTAGTATATGGCGGTAGAAAATGCTACATAAGGGAATTCTGAGAGATCGCCTGGGTTTAAACCACTGTCAAGCCTGCAAGAAGAAGCAATAACAAAAGATTTGAATCTGATCGTCCGGAGTTATTTTCCCAAGTGCACGTGCAAAGTATCAATTACAGCATTATAATCCAGAGCACTATTTAAGGCTGAAGTGGAATTTATCACATCATAACTGTGAAACCTGGAGAGAGGGGCAAAGTAGTGCAGCCAGCTACTGCAAAGCACGTCTAGCGTACCGGATCCTTGAATCAAGGATACCAAGCTCACAAAACACTCCATTTGAAAACTAGTTAACTACGACGATTACGTGGGCAGACGGCAGCAACAGGCTTAAGCAATTTCTATTTTTCTCTGGAAAGCGATCTCACTGATTGACTGCCTCAAATTGGCTTAGAAACTATCATGAGAACGACACTAGTACGGGTAAGTTCATTACTGAGAGATTTCACTTGTTTTTCCTATTTTGCGACAGCAGTAAAATAACCAATTTATGTAGTTTCCGTCGCACTTATATTATAATGTAAACCGCAGTTTATCATAGCTCATAGTTTGCCAGTTTAAAGGAGACAGCAAGCTGTTTAATGTTACTAGGGTTTTGATATAAATTCTTCGTTAGTTAAATTTTATAGTTTATTGTCAAGCAGCAGAAAAAGTAAAAGTATCAGAAAGGGATCGAGTAAAAAAGCTTAAAACCCACGGAAACTGCTCACCTGCCACTGTTTAATTTAATTCAAGGAATTAAACTTTTGTTCCCCAAATCGTTTCGCGCTATTCGACTTCCGTTTTTGTGCAAACGTAAACATAAGTAATGCATCGTGCTGTTCTGTTTGGTAAATGATACGTCGAACTGATCGATCATGATCGTCGGTGACAGAAACTTGACACATCCGTGAAACAGTTTAAATGACAATTCTCACGGACGTTGACCCTTGCCGTCATCGATCAGATCAGTGAAAGCAATCAGGGATACCCGTCACAGATCTACATACAAATTACATACAGGTTAGCTTAAAGAAAACAAAACAAACTAAGTCTTATTTCTACTTGGCTATAGACTACCGAAACCCTAGCACGTGCCACCATTCATTGCTCGCCACTCCGTCCTTCCTAGGTATTCGTGCTCTTTCTTCCTATTCTTTGTAGGCCGTTTGTTCGTAATCATCACTGTGTCCCCCGTCGCTTCACTCATTCTTCCTTCCGCGAACTAGCAACTACGTTCCTCGGGTCTCTTTTCTTCCTGGGAACAAGGTTACCAATCTGCTCCTCAAAAGGGCCCACCCGACCACTCCCCCGGTCCCTTCGTCTCTCCTTTCATACTCCCCTCCGTTCCTCCGAACCCCTTTTCCTATATTTCTACCCGGTCACCCCAACCATCTATCCTGATCCGGTCTCTCCGTTCATACTCTCGTCCGTTTCTCTGAACCCCTGTTCCTATATTTCTCTCTACCCGGTCACCCCAACCATCTGTTCCGATCCGGTCCCTCCGTTCATACTCCCCTCCGTTCCTCCGAACCCTTGTTCCTACACTTCTCTCTACCAGGTCACCCCAACCATCCATCCTGATCCGGTCTCTCCGTTCACATTCCCCTCCGATCCGTCCGTGCCCCTGTTCCGTACCCTGTCACCCTATCCCTCCGTCCATCCGTCTCCCCTCTCATCCACTCCTCACCTCACATTCCCCATTACCTTTGTCTCTTCATTAACCCTATCCTTCGTCTTTCCCCTTCATCCGCCCTTCTGCTCACGTTCCCTTTTCAATATCTTTCTTTCTCCACTCCTGCATGCTTATCTGTGAATTCTGTGCACATCCACTCCTCAATTCTCTCGTAACCTGGCCCCTCCATCAGGCCCTCTGCCCTTCACTTCTTTATCCCTCTGTTCCGTCCTCTCCAAGTCTCCCAACATGTCTGCGCACCGGCCATCCCTTCACTATTACCTCGTCCCTCTGTCTTTTCACTCTTCCATTCCTTTATCCTTTTCCCCTTACCACCAGTAATTCCTTGCCGTATTACTATTACTGTATTTAAGATAAGTACTTTTTTTTCATGCTCCTAAAATTTCCAGATCTGAACACCATTCGGACCACATAATTTAAGAGTAAGGCCCGCAGACCGAGTTTCCCTCGCTCTCTCCTTCGTCTAAAAACAGAAAACTAATAATAATAATAATAACAATAATCTAGTACTTCAAGAATTGAAGTCATTTAGGAAAGTCTTAAGATTATAACTAAACATAACCCATCTCTACTCCCCTTCAACCTAACAGGCAGTGTTCATATTTTCTGTTCAGGTATTAGCTCTTGCTTTGATTGTCCAGTGCCTTGGTCCTTCTATTGTTCTTGGAAGACCGCGTATCAAAGAGAAAACGTCAGTTAAAACCGGCGTGAACGGAAGATTGCGTGACAGCATTCTGCTTGGTAACGCACGCAGGTTCAAAAGATTCCTGCAGACGCCATTACGAGGCGGTTTACGCGACATATTCGTCAAGGAAACACGTGATCGTCATCTGGGGAGAATTGGGAGAGATCTCACCAGTCTCAGCCAGAATCCCTGCTTCAAACAAGGCTCGTATCAGAGATTAACACTGTCCAATGGGGTTAGGACTTACAGGGTCCAATGTGAAGCCAGCACAAATGTGGGTTGCTTTAATGCGATACCAAAATACACAACTGCAAAATGCACAGAAGTCAAAGTGTATTTCCCAAAAACTGGACAAACATTGGTACAGAATTGCCAATGTGCTTCATAAGTTTCCGACTGCATTGTCTGTGTAACAAAGTTGAATAGTATTATAGTTTAGGCGAGTGTGACAACGAGGTGACAAAAGGGTTTTCGTACCTTCTCGTCACCGATATAGCTGTCTGACCCCATCGGCGCATTTTTTTTTTTTTTTTTTTTTTTTTTTTTTTGCCGATTTTAGGATGGGGGTATTACGACGCAAGCAGACTGTGACTATACAAATTACAGCTCTGCTTGCTATTGCCATAGAAACGCACGGAGCCATATCATGTGGTTCGGGGAGATGTTATTATACTACACTTTTTTTTTTATAAGAACGTCTAATTTTGGGGCTGAGGACGAACATTCTTGTTAGTTTTGGTAAATTGAACCTTAAAAGTTTTTGAGATGTTCTAGTGTTTCAATAAATCTATGCGGACGTGACCAAGACAATTATTATCTGGTTTAATTGGACTTTACAGACTAAAGTTTTACATGTATTATTTTAGCCGTATTTATATTGTTCATTTCAAAAACACTCGGTCGTATATAATTAAAATGTTCTTACCGACTGTCAGCCCGGGTAATGGTCTGAGTACCTTTTTAAATTTTAGTTAATCTCAGCCTCAACGTTCTTACAAAAAGAAGGTTCTTATAAAAAAAAAAAAAGAGTGCACTATGTAAACGTTTGGGGCAAACGCAGGTGCCCTATAATTTAAATATGACAAGACGTCGTTTTGGCGTCATTTGTTACTTTTAGTCAATCTATATAATTTATTTTCTGACTTGCTTAAGGCCTCTTTCAAAAAAAAGCTAGGCCAGTGATAGAAAATCGTACGAAAATGAAGTTTCTGTATTTATATTCTTTCCGTGACGGAAGCCTATGGGCCCAGCAGATTCTCTGGGACGTCACCGAGTCCCACCCACCCCAGGCTTGACAAAAAGGCCCCACGCCATCTCCAAGTAGAATAAAAGAGAGAAGGCCTAAAGGTCCGTGATTAGATATGAAAATTGGAGATTAAATAATAATAATAACAATAATAATAATAATAATAATAATAATAATAATAATAATAATAATGATGATGACGATGACGACGACGACGACGACGATGATGATGATGATGATGATGATGATGATGATAATAATAATAATATTTCTAGTGCGAGTACGACCATGAATACGAGATTTGACTTCAAGTTTTTAGCAAAGTACTAAAAACAGATATATCCCAGAAAGCTTCATTTTACTTCTGGTGAGCGACGAACTTGACCTAGCTAGTTGTTTTGAATTGATAGCTAAGCCCTTTCGTGATTCCATAAAGCGAGATCACCTATGACTCGAGAACTACGCCGTTCTCACAAAAACTCGTAGTATGACGACGGCTGTCTCGTTTTCCCGCCAAAACGACACTACGGTTCTCTTGCGCGCACTCTTTGTCTGTTGGAGAAACTCGTACTAGTTCACACCTGCACTCGCAGTAGAATCTAAAGATCTTAACTGCATGATTCGGACATGTACACAAATAGAATCGCTGGATCCTAATTAGCCAGCTGTGTATCAAGCGTTTCTGTACTATACAGCGTTTGCTGTACAAAAATTGAATCGAGGGTAGAGACACCATGGGACAACACCCCCTCCTCCCCTCGCCACCCCCCGTCAAAATCCTACGGAAATGAATGCCACAAAACCTTCTTTTTGAATTATAGCAAGTAACAACTTATAAATGTCCCAAAGGCAGGACTGCAAGAAGACTGCGAGTAGTCTCTCCCTTTGCTCGATAATCCGCAGGGAAGAACGCAAGACATTCGAAGCGCGAGTCGCGCTCGAGTGGCAAAGCCGCCCGTAACCGAATATAGTGCTCGCTCAGGTTTTAGCTGGTTTTTGCGTTCTTCCCCGAGAATTCGATTCTAGAGCAAAAGAGAGACTGCTCGCAGTCTAGACAAGCAACCTTTATTTTCCTTCAAGTACACATAGCGGAGAGCATAATGCGAGAATAAAATAGCGCGGTGACCGGCAGGGACCTAAGCTCGCGAAACAAACCAGTTAATGGCGGAGCATATAACGATTTATAATTTAAGTTTCTTTATCACTGGTTTAGCGAATGAGAAATATCAATAAACAGTCATTAAAGATTAAATTTTGTTCCAGTGCTAGTTGTTTCTTTTAAGTCTCAGTTTCAACCAAAATGCGCCAGTCAATTCGAGCTGTTTACTATCTCACCCCCCCCCCCCCCCCCCCATTCCTCCATTCGTTTTACTGTGTACCGTGCCTAGGAAGTGAGGAATTTGGTGCCATTTTATCATTAATTTGCTTTGCCGGAACCCGCAAGTGGGTTTATCTTAGTGTTTTGGGGGAGTTTAGGAGTGGGTGCTCGAAAGGGACGGGACTTCAAAAGAGATTTTGAAGGTGTCATAAGTTGCTGCAAAGTATGAATAGCTATTAATTGAAACCTAAAATTTGTCCACGTGGAGATAGCGCACTTTAATGGCTCTTTGACCCCAGAGGCCGACAATTGAAACAAGCCAAGCTTGAAAAGTTGAAATACCCGGGATATATCAAATTGATGGGCGCATCATTTTTGCAATTTTTTGAAAATTTTTGCCCTGAGCGTTACGTAACAACTGCTTTCACATGGAGCTTTACTTCCACACTGATTGTTGTAATTGTTCATTAAAAGACGAATTGGATCAAAGGTTTGCAGCCGATATAGCTTTAAAGCAGTCTTCAGTTTTCAAACATCTTTACCAAATCAGTGGGGGAAAAATCACCCAAACAAGAAAAATAGAACATCAACACTTACACAAAAAGACAGAAGCCAATTAACGTTCAAGTTACCGAAAATAGTCTGTGAGATCATTTTAGCATCCGGTGTTGGTGGAGCTCAAAATAACTTCAACTGACAAACGTGTTTACAAGATCATTGACGTGACTTCCCGGAGATAAGTGGGGTGGGTTTTGCTGATGGGAAGTGCACCCCAAATAAAAAGCGTTCTCGCAAAATATGGTATAGCGTTTCGCAAATAATTATTTCTAAAACAATTAAAGAGTTTGGCACGAGAACTGATCCATTATCGCTTTAAAAATCTTATGTTTTGGTCTGAATTCACAGGGTGCGGTATGCTTCTCAACGGAATGCACATGGTACTCAAACAAGCTCATGTTCCGCTTTCAGTTCTCCTAGTTGTTATTGAAGTATATTCGATGCTTCTTCCTTGTTAACAAGCCAATGTTATTTGCAAACTTTACGTGACTTGGCATCGCAAGAAAGTGGCGAACACTGTTCTCGTCAAGCTGAAGCGCGAAGGGCGGAAAACGTAAAACCGATGTTGCGCTTGTAAAAGCACACGCGTAAAAACAGGGAAGTGAAATACAAGCTTTTTACTTAGTTTTGTTCACAAAATAGCAAAATATTTCCCTAAAGGAAACAGCACACCAGGAAAAATCAGCCATTTCTTCTTCAAAAGCTCCACTCATCCCAAAATATCCCGACTGGTACTTCCATCAATAGTATAAGGCGATAGAAGGTCCTAGCTCACAGATGAAAATAAAAACGAATCGCCTTGTTCTACTAAACACATCGGGAAGGCGGCGAGAACAAGCAGTTACCAATCAGCTGATGGTCTGAACCATCCGGAAGTCATTACATAATCCTGCGGTGATATTTAGGGGAGTCTAAGTAGAACTAATATCATTATACTTACTGAAAGCTAAAGTGGACCTACTGCAGAGCATACCTACCATTGACACAAGATCCCAAATTGAGGATACCAAGCACATAACGTACTGCCAAAAGCCTAACGCTAGTTATTACACCAGTGCGAGTCGAAAACAGCAAAGGCAATTTTTCTTTTTTGGGGGGCTAAGCAAGGTGAACTCCCTTGGAAGTGATCATAATTGTTTGCCTCAAACTGGGTTTGGAATCTACCATGAAAACAACATTGCAGGTAAGGCTTACAACAATGAATGCACCTGTGTTTCACGATTTGTGATCTCCATGGTAACTAAGTGAACCAGTTTTGTAATTACGCGTCGTTAATTGATATTACAACCGATCGGGTCATAGGAAACAAAATACTATTTAATTTTGGCAGGATTTTTCTGTTTCAGTTTATTATACATTGCTAAGTAGCAAAAAAGAAACGAACAAAGAAATAAAGGAACTAACCAACACCCCTTCAAACTTATCAAGCGCCACTTTAACTTTATTTAGGAGATCACTATCTGCGGTCTTTTTTCAATCAGATTGTTTCGCGCTGATTCTGCTTAACGTCCGTTTAGTACAAATAGAGTTCATGCATTGCACTCTTAACTGGTAGCAACAGATAACACGAGCTCATTTAATCATGATAGCAACTTGGCACAAAACCAAGGCAAGACTATTTACTCGGGCGTTGACCTTTTGCCCGGTGTAGTGGACAAAACTCGTCACGGGTACAAAGGTATATCAGGATTAGCTTAACGAAAACAACAAATCTGAGTCTTAAATTTCCTGCACGTGACACTTGCCTGCAGAACTTCCCAGGTTCGTTCGCTCACACGCGCCGTGCGTCTTGTAATCTCCATCTTTCAACTTCCATCCTTCTCCCGTCCTGCATCCGTCCTAGGCCCTCCTCCTTTCGGTCTTCCATCCTTTCCAGATTTGCCCGTCGTCTGCACCTCCGTCGCCGGGTCCTCGGTCTTTTCTCTGCCCACCCCCCCCCCCCCGCTCCCTCTCTCCTTCTGCGACTTCGTCGAGTTCTCTTCTTCCTATCCCCCTGGGACAAAAGGAAGATAGCCCCTGGGAATGAGATTACTCATCCCGGGTTTTCTAAGCACCACGACACCACGTCCCTTCTCTTTGTTCATCCATCCCTCCCCTTCCTTCCCACATATCCCTGTCCCTTTATTTCTCTCTACCCCGTCACCCCACCCCTCCGTCCATCCGTCTCCCCGCTCAACCGCCTCTAGCTCCCCATCCTTTGAATTCCCCACATGTAACCTTGTGTCTCCATTCTTATGTATCCCTGGCCTCCGTCTCTGACTCTATCAACCCTTCCGCTCACCTTCTTTCAATATACCGATTTCCCCATTCCTGAGCACCTCTCTTTCTGGGTATATCAACTCAAGTCTCCATTCTTTCGTAACCCCCCCCACCCCCCTTCCTTTCAGGCCCCCATCTCTTTGCTTAGCCGTCTCTCATTTCCCCATTTTACCATCACCTGCTGCCCCATCCCCCTCCTCCTCACCTGTTCCCTCTTTCTTTTCATTCCTCTTACCAATCGATACGTACAGACTGTCCGTCCGTTTTCCCATACCACCGGCGGATCCTTTCCGTATCATTCCGACGTTGCTGCTCCGTAGGCATAAGTACTTTTTTTTCCCTTCGCCTTTGGTTAAAATTTTGGGAACTGAACTCAATTCGAGCACATAATTGAAGAGTAAGTCCCTCGGATATTTTGCGTACACCAGTTTTCCTGACGATTCTTTAGTTTCTCGCTCCTTCTTTGACTAAAACAGAGGTCATGAGGAATGAAAGCTATAACAACAATAACAACAACAACAACAACAATCTTTATACGTGCCCAGAAATTATACAGTGTTATAACAAACCAGTACTTTGAGAATAGGCCAGTTAAGAACTGAACATGTCAAATATTTCTATCTTTGATTTCCTTCAACCTGACAAGTAGTGTTTGTATTTTCTGTTCAGGTATTAGCCATCGTCTTCATTGTCCAGTGCCTTTGTCCTTCCATTGTTCTTGGAAGACCGCGAATCAAGAAGAAAATGTCAGCTAAAGACGGCGTGAACAGAAGATTGCGTGACAACATTCTGCAAGGTAACGCACGCAGGTTCAAAAGATTCCTACAGATGTCTTTACGAGGCGGTTTACCCCAGACATTCGACAAGGAAACATACGGTCATCATCTGGAGAGAATTAAGAGAGATATCAACCAGAATCCCTGCTACAAGTATAATTCATTACATGCAGTCGCGCTGTCCAATAAGAAAATGACTTTCGCTGTCGAATGTAAATCAAGTACAAATCTGGGTTGCTTTGATGGTATAATGAAATACACAACCACAAAGTGCACAGAGATAAGAGTGTTTTTTCCTAGCGCTGGGCGAACACTGGTGCAGAATTGCAGTTGTGCCTGATAAGATGCCGGCTGTATCATGTTCGTATAATGGGGTATATATCGTATAGTAACTAAGTGAGCTCTTGAGGAAGTAACTAATATTTAGTCACATATCGCATATAAGCAAACGCTCGTTGCAAATGTGTATAGAAGTGATAGGGAGGTGCGAATGAGACTTACTTTGTAGGACCTAAAACGATCAGTTAGGCTACCCGCTGGACCAAAAAAGTCCAACACTCCAGAATGTAAGCAAAAAAAAATCAATTTTCACGTTCCTAAACTGGATCCTGTCAAAATATTTCCATTCCCAAAAACGTCCACCGACGAATTTGTGATCCAGATCCAGAAAACTTTGCCAAGCACCAATTTCAGACCCAAAAGGGAACTCGCACCTCCCTGTTACTAATGTAAACCTGAGAAACCCAATACCCCCCCCCCCCCCCCACTACGAATACGAGTACGACGACGACGGCTAATATTACTACTACTACTACTACTACTACTACTACTACTACTACTACTACTACTACTACTACTACTTCTACTACTACTACTACTACTACTACTACTACTACTACTACTACTACTACTACTACTACTACTACTACTACTACTACGACTACTACTACTACCAGTACCCCTACTATTGGACGGCATCATTGTCGTCGTCGTCGTTATTATTATTATTATTATTATTATTATTATTATTATTATTATTATCATTATCATTATCATTATCATTATCATTATCATTATCATTATCATTTTCATTATCATTATCATTATTATTATTATTAATGACCTTGAGACTCTAGCACGAGTACAACTACGAATACGAGATTTGACTTAAAGTTTTCAGCGAAGTACTAAGAACAGAGATATCCCAGGAAGCTTCATTTTACTCTTTGTGAGCGACGAACTTGACGCAGTTGTTTTGAATAATGACAGCTAAGCCCTTTCGTGGATTTTCAAAAAGATGAGATCGCAACGTTTCGAGTACTTGTTTTTGCCACTATGCCGTTCATACAAAAACTCGTAGTAAAGTGACGACGGCTATCTCGTTTTCCCGCCAAAATGACACTAGTTCACTCGCCGCGCGCACGCTTTTTGTGTACTGACAAAACTCGTAGTCGTACACGTCCTCGTGAGAATCTTAAGTTCTCTATTATTGTTTGTTAACACGGTATCTCGTCCAGTTTTTGGATGGAGGTATCACGATACAAATATATTGTGACTATTAATTCCAGCAGAACGCCCGGACCCACACAAAAAAATGTGGCTCTGGAAGTTGATTTTGTACGTAACCGTATATTGTAAACGATTGGCCCTAACCCAAGTGCCCAGTTAAACCTTATAACAAGACGTCGATTTGACGTTACTAGTATTTTTCTGACTTGCCTTAAGGCCTTTTTATCAAAGTTGGACCAGAGGTTCAAAACCACGACGAAAGCCAAAACCACCCCAGGCTCCATGAAGCAAATCCTGTAGGTGGTAAATACCTACTGTTCAGTTTGGAATTTTTAATGAAATGAGCTTCAGTGTTGAGGTGCGAAACGTAATATCTTTGAATTTCCTTCAATTGTTAAGCTCTCGCAAATTAAATACTATTTGGCTGGAGATCGAAAATGACAACTGCTCTTCAATAAAGCTTAATTTTGAGTTCTGCCTGTAACTAAATTATTCAAGATCTGCAATAAACACCATGTTCCTTTAATTTAATAAGTCTGGTCCACTTGATGTCAAAAGATCCCCACGGAAGGTAACAGGCGCCTCTCGCTCATGCCGGCAACCACAGAGCTTGAATTCTCCAAAAGGCCCTGTCACAAAATTATAAATCAACTAAGCTACTCTTACAACTATTTGGATCCAATTCCATTATTAACGTGTCGTTTTGTGGGTCATCCTGATGGTCCCTCAATGTACAAAAGAAACAGCAGATGGGTGACTGTCTGTTAGCCCACCATTCAGGCACTGATTTCCATCACTTTGCAGCACTTAATTATACCGTATTTTCTCGATTAAACGCCGGACCCCAATTACGCCGTCCTCGAAAAAACGCCAAGTCAAAACCGCCGAATTTTAAATTCGGTTAATCGAGAAAATACGGTACTTTGACAGAGTAATAGAATACAGTCGAACCTGTATATAACGGCCCTGTATTAAGCGGCCACCCTCTATTAAGCGACCAGTTTTCAAAGTCCCGATTGTTCGCTCATACAAACGCTACATTTGTAACCTGTATTAGGCGGCCACCTCTATTAATCGGCGGCGGCCACCTTGTAGCAGTCCTGTGTATGTCTTTCTTTGTTATTTTTACCTGTATTAAGCGGCCACCCTTGAATGGAAACTAAGCCATATGTTATTTTATGCAGTATTTTATTGTGTTTAAAATGCGATCCAGCATCACTATCAAGACTGATAACATGTACAAAGCTACTGTAAGCTGATACTCGGCCGTTTAATATGGTAAACGCTTTTGAGATTTCCGCAATGTGCTGAAGTGAACTGCAAGTCATAGAAATAGAGGACTGTATACCGTAGAAGAGTAGAGGACAATTTATTGCATAACACTATTACACAATGTTACGTATATTATACCGTTAAGTTACAAGTTGGCACTGAACTTTGTTTAAAGTATTGATCACTTGAAAGAGTGTTGATTGTCCTATTGTTTCCTTGCATGAAGTGTTTTGTATGATACGCCATTAAAATTGATATTAGTCAACGCCCAATGAGCATTCAGTTTAGTGATACTGTATTAAGCGGCCACCTGGCCAGTTTCTCAAGTCCCGAGGATGGCCGTTATATACAGGTTCGACTGTAATTCTTTATCAGTTGATTCCACAATAACGGACCAAAAACATGCCAAATACTTTTTCGACATAAACGTTCACCACAACAACAGTAAAATCTATTGAAAAGACCCCTAATTTTACCTTTAAGTGGTTGTAACTAAAAACGGGCTTAAATTTTAAAATATATCTATCGGAGGTGCTCAGAGCTACCTTAAATTTTCGAAAAAAATTTCGTTACATACCTTTAATTTCCCACTATGTTGAGAAACTGACCAAAACTTGTTTACAAATTAATATTATCCCATTTTTTGGTATCATTTTGTTGTATCAGCTACAAAAGAGTGATATATACTACTAGTCCGTCAAAGTATACATGCTGGAAAGTGTTGGAAACCGGTGCCAGCTACCTTAAATCAATTCCTTTTAAAGGAGGAAGGCACGATTAGGCAGGGATTATGCAGTGCAGTTTAAGCGGGTAATATATTTTGGCTTTGCTTTTCGATCTTTTCAATTTTTTTGTTTCTATGCTAATTCTTCGAGGCTTCCCTCAGTACAAAGAATGTCATCACAGCGTCACAGAGCTGGCATAAACTTTACGAAGTTTTATTTTCATGGCCATAGTCATAGTCAAACAGCCATAGTTAGATTAAATTTATCCACAGTTAATCCTTCAGGTAGCCACAAAACAAATGTACATATGATTTTTGGAATGTTCATAAAGAACAAGAATGGGTGAATGATAAATAAATTTTAGCCTGCATTAAAATTAGAAGTTAAAAGTTAATTCGTCGGTTTATGCTGGCTCTTTGCTCTCTGAGATTTGCAAATCGATTCCTTGTAAGAATTTTTGTTTTTGTTTCATCTGTGAAAGGAAGCGCACATGCTAAAAACGTCTGTGAATCGAAAAAAAAACTGATTTGAATTGAATTTAAGGCCGCGCTGTTCGGTTGATTTCAGTCGTGGTCTGAGAACGACCCCTTGTGTAACGGTGTTGCGTGCTTTCATGGATGACCTGCTATGTGGTGCAATTTCAACCGATTTTAGTACTGTAAAACTGTGTTTTGAACAGACGATTTTATTCGCTTACGTTATGCTAACGTTGGCGAACAATACTTTGGTTAGGCTCCGTTTATATGGAGAAAAGTTGTCCCGGGAAAGAGGGTCACCCTAAAGTTGACCCCTTTGCCCGGCTAGGAGGGTGACTCTACCACCAAAAAAGGGTTACCCGGCTAGGCGGGTCACCCTTCCAGCCGAGCCAACTTTTTGTTTCTCATGTAAACGGTTCGCCAGGTTTTGTAAAGAAATGTAGGAAAAGTTGGCTCGCCCAGGGTAGCTCGGGTAGGCAAGTGACCCTTCTACCCGGGACAACGTTTCGCCATATAAACGGGGCCTTAGGAGAGCTGCGTGAATCTCAACCTCGTTCCCAGGGTCTCTCTTTTTCCAGCCCCCAAGAGAAGAAGAGACCCTGGGAACAAGATCACGTGAATCTAGCCCAAAAAGGGCAACTGCATGCTCCTGCGATTTTCAAAAATCTAACCTGTCCAAACTCCAGCTCATTCAAGTCTTTCTTACTCTGCTGAACAGTTGCCTTGATCCATACATTTTGTCGGAGATAAACTTTCCTAATTTCTTAGTGTGGAACCTACGTTTTTATGGACACTATTTTCTGGTCCGTATTAAACGACTATTTTATTTCATCGGCTTTTATCTTTTTCAGTAAGTTGGGTTTTTTATCACTAATTTGTAACTTGTTCACTAACTTGTTCAAAAGCGCCAATTCTTTCCCTATTTTTCTCTAAAAGAAAAATAATGACAATCAAAAGATAGCCCAGTCCTCCAGTCCTCCGCGGGACGGGAAGAGGAGAGACCCTGGGAATGAGGTTGGATAATTAGCTTCATTGCCGGATTTCATATCGTGGGGGACTGGGTACGAGTCTGTGTATTATGGGACATGGGACATAACACTCCCACAGCCAGAATGAGCACACCGAGTTTTACAAAATCCTCAAGTTTGGTGGGATTTGGGCCAATATTGAACGAGATACAGCCATTCAAAATTTGTCCGGCGTCCGTATGTATTTCATAGTAAAATTTGGAGTTTTTGAATGGCTGTATCTCGTCTAATATTGGCTTGATTAACAGCAAACTTGAGGATGTTGTAAAGTTCCTGTGCTCTTTCTTGCTATGTGGGTGTTGTGTCCCATATGCCATAATACACAGACTCATACCCAGTCCCCCACGATAATCCGGCATTGGGAAAAAAAGGTTTTATTGGCCCCCAGGTCTCTTCCAACTTTTTGCATACATTACGTAAAGACGAACAGTGATTACAATGTGTCATCACCTCTGTCATCATATTATGACCTGATTCATGTTGAATCATTGAACATTGTTTATTGATAATAATAGAAATTCTCTTAATACAGGTATGAGCTATACATTACCCTAGAAAACTTCTTATATCGATAGATAGAGATATATGGTTTGTGTAAACCTCAATTCCTAAGGGCTAACATAAAATGCTAATAAAAGTACTAACAATAATCTACAATGGAAAACTACAAAATCTCATTTCCAAACAATAATACTAGTACCAGCATGACATTGATAAAGGGGGATTGCATGTGACGTCAAGCGGGCCATGTTAGTGGATAGGAATAATAAGATTTTCTCCCCTGGGAGTTAACTTCCATCTTCGTGCAAACTATGTGAGCAAACTTTCTTTTGTTTTGTCCAACGACATGGCGGCAATGCAATCAACCTATAATTGAAAACCCATCAAAACCATTGCCGTTCTTTTAAACCACCTTATAAACAGTAGTGTCAACTACATACTTAAAGCAGCCACTCGCAGCGGGTACATTGAGATCGTTAATCATGACCAAGAACAGCCATGGGCCCAGTTTCGTCCCCTGGGGCACCCCTGCAGGAACAGACTTCCATTCAGAGAAGCAATGATCGGCAAGTTTAACTCTCTGGCATCTCTACATTCATCTCTACAATTATATTGGTATATTTTGGTGTCTCTACATTTGTGAATAAGTTTGCTAATATGTTTTACAATGCTGTAATTTCATCTTGTGGCTCTTTGTTCAAAACATTCTGAAAAATACAGTTAAAGAAAATAAATTTAACAGTTAACATTGGATATCTCAAGAATTATTTTTCTTTGAATAAGCTATATTTATAAATAATTTATTCAAATGAAAATTATGAATGAATAAATTAACGTTACCCTCCCGTCATCAATGTCCGTCTCATCACAGTAGTTTTCTTCTTCCCAGTGGAATTGGTGACCAGGCAAAAATCCACGTAACCAGGCCTTCAGTGGGAACAGTAATTTGGGGTTCAATTGCTTTTGCCGGTCTTCCTTAGTTTCTTTGATGAAAACAGAGAAGCTTCGGTTAATAATGCAATAACGGGTGGTGCAATCTTGCAACCAGAATGCTAGCTGCGATGGTACTGTAATTATTTTTTTCCTAAACAGTATAGTACAGTACCGGTACTGAGAGAGAAACGAAATCACTGTACGAGTGATTTACAGAAACCGGGAACAAAATTATTTCACCTGACTGAACCACACTTACAGGCGGTAACAGAATTTGAGGGAAAGAAGGAATAGGAAATTTTTCTTCATTACAAGACAAGCAAAAGACAGCGGATTGTTTTGTTTGAGATAAGAAAAGGGAACTGGCATTACACGACTGTATATAGTGCGCTTGTTTGACGCGTACTGTTTGATGGCTGATTATAACCATCAGATTGACGACTGTCGATCTTGTGATATGTTTAATATTGGTAATTGAACTGAGTGGAGTGCAATTTGGTCTGAAATCATACGCGTGATTTTAAAATCAAACGAGCGCGCAGCGCGAGTTTGATTTGAAATCACAAATATGATTTCAGACCAAAATTGCACGACACGAAGTTCAATTACCACTTAATTACATCCATTTTGAAATCACAGAGTATCATTGTCAATATTAATATTCTATTTGTGTTACTTCATTTCCATTTTGATGGGCTAAACAAAGGATGCGATTTAGAGCAAAAAATGGTGCAATTTGGGAATAAATTGCACCATTTTGGACCAATCAGATTCCAAGGATCACCAGTGATTTCAAAATGGATGTAATTAAACAGTGTAATCAGGCCTTCTGGGCCCAGTTGTTGAAAGCTCGATTAAGCTAGTCTTGGGTAAACATCAGCTTTGATTCAAGTTTACTGATTAATCAATAAAGATTCTTCCAACAGATTTTCACCCTGTAGTTTTGAGTTAGACTTTTCTTTACCATTAGCTCAAAAATAGCTCTTGAAAACATTTATAATTAGCGAGATGAAAATCTCGGTTAATTTTTAATCCGGGATAAACGTTGATCGGTTTTTGAACAACTGCAAGTCCCTGGAGCTTAAGCAATTTAACCCAGTAACAGTGATTAAAAACAGTTGGATGATGATGAATACTTTAGCGAATTGAACAAAACTGAATGGGAGAGGAAAACGTTTCAGTAGGTGTATACGTAAAATATTGTATAATTACCAAGAGCTAAACTTGCTATCAGTCCGACAACCATTGTTGCAAGAAACGACAACATGGCGATCCAAAGGTATGATAAGCTGTACAGGTCAGCTAATGGGGTGCTGCAAAATAAAATCAAATATTTATTTATTTATTTATTTATTTATTTAATTCAATATTTATCCAGGGGCATCCAATTTAGCAGAGCTAGTTTAAATATCGAATAAACTTTAAATAATGTATTTTTCTTAAAAGTTTGGGAATCTGGGCCAGGTCGCAAAAACAATCTTCATATAAGAGGGAATTTTCTACAACTGCTTCTTGCTTTTTGAAGAATTTTCTCGAGTGCTATATTAGATCACTCGGCTGAAGACAGTTTACCACGGTGCATAAGGAACACAACGCTTGAAGAGCGAGAAAAATACACTTTATTTTGCTTCGTTGTTTTGTTGCCCCATTATAGATCACGTGACGGTACTCTAGGGAGTAGTCTCTTTTTGAATTGGTCATATTCACGCTGGCATGCATTGTTTACTTCCAAAAAGACAAAAAGATGCTTTATGCATTCGCAGCGGTTCTGACAGTGTGCCACGAATAAAGAGCTCCGAATTCGCCTGGTTTGTTTTAGGAAACTGTTTCCCATACCTCGTGATAGTCGACCGCGCTTAAATTATTCAAAATGGCCGCCGCTTAAAGAAGAAATATGCGAATAACAACATCGTAACTGATTGAACTTTTAGTGATGTGTTTTAGATGTATATGTCTTTGAGTCATCTGCTGCTAAATACTGCGAAAGCGAGGTAGGTTAAGTTACCGCGCTATTTGCAAAGCAATCAGTCTTCCAGAATGTTCTACCTTGTGTTTGGTTTGTAACGGTTTCTGACAAATCCGTCGTCATATTTAGCCAAGATCTTCGCTGTATCGTTGGTAAAGGAAGAGTTGGCTGCTAAGGCTTCTTGATAGAAAGGGCACTCCTTGACAGAGCGGATGCCTGGGTACTTGTTGGGAGGATAAAACAAGGAACCCGTAAACACCCAGAGGGCCAAAGCAAAACCAACAACGACTCCAACGTACATTCCCTGCGTGAAATAATTGACAAAAATGTCATAAATATTTGTATTTTTTGACAAAATGACACAACAACAAAGACAACAACGTTTATTGACGCAATCTTTTGTCCAACTGAACTGAAATAACTGCAAGGCTGATCTGACTGTAGGAAACTCAACACGACAGCGACATGATATATAGAGACCAAACGGAGAATCAAAATGCAACTGTGGACAGCTGTGTCAAGCTGGTTGGCCCTCGTCAGCACGGTGAAGCAGGAAGAAGTAGAATGGTCAACCAAAATAAAGTCAGTTGTCTGCTAAATGCATGTGGTAATGACTCCGGATGGACCGAAATCCAGATGTTTAATGTGCGAGAAATATCGGCTGTTTCGATCCATAGCTTTCGATACTGCTCATTTGCGTATTCAAGGTGCTTTTGTGCCGAAACCAACATTTTTTTAGGTTGAGTATATATATGCTGTTGCATTATGCTCGAAGAAGTATCAAAGCCATGCAACTTCCAGACGTAATTAGCCTGCGAGAGAGCTTGCTCGCAGGCTAAGACGTAACTAATCGATGACATCAATGGCATCAATGAAGTCAATGAATAATCAATGTGTGATAAATGGGTAATCAGTTTATTAGTCATTGATTATTACCGATGATCAATAAGTAACCGATGAATAATCGATAGGCCACGAAATTTCCAGTCATCGATTAGTCATGATTGTATTGATTAGTCATTGATGACATTGATTAGTCGTCGATATAAGTCGTGGCTACACAAACCATACCAAATCGAGATATTAGCTCTGTTATGCCCCGATGACTGACGCTGATTTTTGGCAAGTAGGCATTTTTCATCATGCTCTTTGCGATCATACTAACAAATCTCATAATTTCAAAAATTTAGTTTTTGTGACGTCATCACTTTAGGACTCTTAATCATTGATGTCATTGATCATCGATTAGCCACGTCTGGAACTTATGAGCCTGGACACTACCTTGGCGATGTCGTTAATATTTGGCACGAGGATCAGTGAGAGCCTTTTGGAGTGTAGGTGATAACGTCACAGAAAATTCCCCGATGATGACGTCGTAATATCGGTATCGATATTGATATCGAAAAATGCGAAAAATCGATAAATATCGTACTCGTATCGGATCGTCGGATAGTTCCAGATTTGATAAACATGGTATCGGCCCACCATTAGTCAAACGTTAGCGTACAAATAACGTTGTAAATAGAAATACAAATTATAGCTTATTGGTCGTCCCTAAGAAATTTTCAGAATCAATTAACAAACATGCTAAAAATAACAAAATGCAATTATTAAGGTAATGAAAAATTACAATCACCATGAACAAAGTTTCTTCACCTTTGTGTTTGCTCTTGGAAAGAAAAATCCCGCTATAAACATAGCCAGCTTGGCTCCACCAGTCAGCCCTACTATGCTATAGGCAAGCTAAAAACAGTGAAAGTTTAGAACAATTTCTTACAAATTGTGTTTAGCTACCCCGCGTGCTCTTATATTGATATCAAGGTGTTTTACCTAGATCTGGAAAGTGTTTGCGCATGCTTAAACTCGAACAAAGTCATTTGAGTGTATAAAATGGTTGCTACACGGTGTTGCAGTTGACTAGTTTTTCAGGTGTTTGAGTTCGTAATGGTGATGAATCCACGAAAACAGTTACAAAGCAGGAATGTTTTTTTGATGTTGCTGTTGTTGTTGTTGTTGTTGTTTTTTTAACTCTCGATTAAGACAAAATCGTGTTCTCTCCTTTTTTTTCTCAACAAATTAAAACGAACAGAAGATTGTTTCCTCGTAGAAATTTCGGATTTTTTTCCAAAACTCTTTGTGTATTTCCTTTACTTAAATTGTGCGTAAACATTGTAGTTCTTTCTTTCTTTCCTTTTGTAAGGAGGCTTGTAGGAAGTATGTCTTTATTTCTGTAAGATAGAGTTTACTGTATGGTATTGTTTCTACTGTACTGCTCCGTGTTTTTCTTAATAAGCAAGACGCCTATTGGCGCTAACGTGAGATGTGACAGAATCTGTTTAAACATACAAATGGAAATTCAAATGTAAACAATCAGTATAGTATTACAAATGGTTCCTGTCTTCAAATCTAAGGTGATAACGTTAGGATTACAGCGTCCGTGTGAAGCACGAGGTATTCTTCTTAACAAATGTTTTCCCTTGTATTTGATTTATAAATATAAACAGCGGAACACTGAAAAGCGTACGAGCATCTATTACAAACCTTATCGTCAGCGCTATTTGGTTATGTAATGCCAGAAAGTGTAAGATTACAAAGTGTCCTCGTTTCATCGAAAAAAAAAAAAGAAAGACAAACAGGCAAAATGCTTTCCTAAATAAAAACTTTTAGCAAAAATTGACAATCAAACCTTCAATTTTTTTGTGAGGCGCATTTCATGTAGCGCTTAGGCATGAGCTCGACAAAGTCTGCAGCGCCGGTGATGATTTTACCCTTATGACCTTTCCTGTTCGCATTGGCACACAACAATCTGTCCACCAAAGCGTAATTTCTACGCCGTGAACTTTCCAATTTCCACCGCTTAAACTGCTGAGTACTTCTTAAAAGTTATTCTTTCGCTTTACCGCTTCAAAAAGGTTTTTTTTCTTTGTGAAAACGGCATTTGAGAGTCTTAAACGTGAAGGCAATATGGCCACCAATTTGAAAGAAGCCTTTCTTTCTTGGCCACAGATCAGGGCTATGTGACGTCACACTTGTAGGATGACCTGTTCTCCGGCCCCCTGACATACGCGCAGATAATAGATTCTGATTGGGCTGTTTTTGTTGAAGACAATGAAAAAAATATCTCTTCTAGGAGAGAACAGGGTTTAATCCAGGTTTAATAAATTTATTCATTGCAGTTGATTTGTTACTACGATGTAGGAAAAAAAAAAAAAAAGAACGCGACCGCGCAAAAAAATGATTTCAAAAACAACAACACCAACAACAAAAACAAACAAAGAAGAAAAAATGCTTGTAATACTCTTTGAGTACCTAGTTGTTAGTTTTAAACCGGAGCAAGACTATCAAAGTACTTCGAAAAGAATAAGCCCAGCAGCTAACAAACAAACAAGGAAGCAAAAGCAATTATTTGATATCACAGAACTTAAATTATAAAATGTGTATTACGTGGAGGATTGTTACCTGTAATACTGTTGATCCAGCGTATTTTACAGCAAATGCACCGCCGATGATTATGCCGCCAAACACCACAGCTGGTCAAAAAAACAAATTTTGTGTTCAGATCACTACTTTACTGAATGTCCTTTTCCAAAGCTACATGTCTAAAATCAGATGAGCAGATGAGCAACAAGTTTTGCGAAACATATTCATGTTTTAGTTGTTTAAAACTGACATACAACGCCGTTGTTTCATAAAGAGAGAAATTCATAAACTATGGTATCGGTGTAGGAATGTCATCGGTTTTCTCCTACTTTAGAGCAGTTTTAAATTGACAACCGTAAATCAAACCGTAAATCATATAACGAGCCAATCAGAACTCAAATTCTTACTTTTTACCTTTGAATGTTTCATTCTAGGTTGATTTTTGTATTGTTATTTGTTTAGTCTTGACGAACTTAATAAGAAAAATACATTTAAACCAGCCTCGTTCCAAGGGCTTTTCCCTTCTCGTGGGGGGCGGGCGGGAAAAAACCCTGGCATCGGCCGGTCACGTGTTTAATATATGCCGTGAAACTCTAATTTATGAGTAAAGTCTAAGCAACATCCGTGGACGATAATCCTGCTGGTATACGTTGGATCAATAGCTGATCTGATCGGCTTAAGAAATATAAATGATAAAAGAAGCAGAGACCGATACAACGTAGAATTACGTTTTAAAGGTTACTATATTTCGAGTGGCCAAACCAGCCTTCTTCAGGTACAATGAGAATTTGCATTGGGACATACGCTTATATAACAAATATTTGCGCAATAGCGGAACTACGTAAAACTAAAGTGATTGACAGTATAAAATATGAAGCAAATGAAATAACAATAATAATAAGAACAAAAAATAAAAATATAATAATAAAAGGAAGCTAGTAAATTTTTTTGCGAATGTTGAGGCTATGTGGAAGAAGTGTTCTGCCTCTTGAGATTAAAAAGGCTTCCCTGGCCTTACGGATTGAGTCTCGGTTAGAGTAGACTTTTTATATGGGGATTAATTGCATGTCGTTAGCGGTGTGGTTAGGAGCGGTGAGGAAGTGTTCTGCGGCTGTAGTGGGTTTACATTTAGTGTTAGGGTTATCTATGGTGCGGCGGTGTTCATTAAAGCGGTCTTTTAAGCGTCGTTTAGGCCCTCCTATGTATTGTAAATTACAGCAATTACATTGGATCAGGTAGATTAGATTTTTAGTTTCACCACTCCTAACCACACCGCTAACGACAAAACCAAAACAAATGAGTAATATACTTAAAGAAAAAACCATGGGGATAAATTTGTATGCAGTTCTAGTTAAGCATTTCCCAACTGTATCTGTTATCGTCATTTTTTAAATGTAAGTCAGATCTTTATTTGAAAAAGCTCTATATAATTAGGTGCACCTGAATAGATATCGTTGCTCGCTCATGTCGATCAATTTTTAGTATACATTTATTAGAGAAGTAAACATCCCCTTTCTATTAACATTCTCTGGCTTGTCTTTTTAAATTCGATTTAGCCAGCTTTTTCTGAACGTCTCAAGGCTCCCAGGTACTCACCAATAACTTTGCTGATCTTAGTGGCTTCTTGATCGTTGACGCTGAACTTTTTCTTAACGATGTCCTCTAGTACCACTAGAGACATGGCGTTTAGTGCTGATGATATTGTGCTGTCAGATCAATCGATCAATCAATTAATCAGTCTCCCAATTAATCAATCAGTCAGTCATTAAGTCAGTCAGAAAATCAATCAATAAATCAATTAATCAATCACTTACTCACTCACTCACTCACTCACTCACTCACTTACTCTGTTTTCTTACGCTAAGAATTATGGTTAAATGTATCAGTCGCCAACTTTTAAAGTTCGGTGGATTACTTGATGAGCTAGATCCATGAACGGATGCTGGAAAAAATGTGACCATTTTCCGATTATGAGAGCACTGAAGGCGCATATTCAGTCTATAAGTGAATCTGGGGGCATGCTTCCCCGAAAATTTTTACATTTTAATTCCTCGAGATGCCGTTTCCTGAATTTTCAAGTCACTCAGACAGGAATTTTCCATACTTAAACCTGAGAATTTTCTTTTCTAAGAATATATATTTGTGTATAAAAAAATATATATTACCGTTTTTCGTAAAATAGTGGAAACCGGTCTGAATCCGAGCCTGAGGTCATATGATTGTTTTCAATCAATCAATCAATCAATCAATCAATCAATCAATCAATCAATCACTCGCTTACTAAATCAATAAATCAAATCAAATCGACCGATGGACGAATCCAAAGCCATCCATTCATTCATCGTTGACGGATTCACTGCCATTCATCCGTCCATCCATCCATCCATCAATCCATCCAGCCAGCCATCAAGCCAGCTAGCCATGGGTCTCCGACATCAGGATAAAAAACAAAAAAGCAAACCAAGTAACTAGCAAAGGAAATTTTACAAAAAAAATCAAATACCTGAGAGCAGCGCTGTAGAGGCAAGCAGTAAACAATCCCGGCAAGCCTTTCAAATGTCCAAGTTTGTTGATAACGAAATACGGAAGAACCTGCGAAGAATGATTATTTAAATAACCCCGGTGTAGGGTCATGACAGGGTACAAAACTCAATAGATTAAATTAAAAATAATGATAATAAAAGTATAAAATCAACGGTAGTCATAACAAAGCTGGTAAATTCATGTAATCAAAGTTACTTGCGCGTGCGTGCTTTATATTCCCATTGTGCAAGCTGATAACAACAGCAAATAAATACCTCGAGGAAAAAAATTTCCTCCGTGAATGACTTCGAGGGGGAGGGGAGTGGTTTGTGCACCTCTTCCATAACTTTACAAGTATAAAAGCTATGACAGTGACACTTTCGAAACGCGAAGTGATGACGCCATATTACATGGTAATAAGGTCGTGATAACCAAATGGCAGCCATCTTGGGTTTCTGGATCGAAGAGTAATCCATACCAATACAGGAACACTATTATCAGCTACAAAATAACAATTACGGGAAGAAAACAAAACAACAACAACAAAACAAGCAAACAACAGGAACAGCGGCAGCAACAAAAGCATTGGAAAGCTAATCAACTCAAGAGATTATGCCATGTTCTCTTACCTGGTCGCCTCTCGTGATCTTACGTTGTTCTTTCAAATCGCACCCGGCGTAAGTTGCAAATATAACCATTCCGTCCAAAGCACAGAGTGTTAACACGAGAAAAAGGAGCGGGATATTCAGCCACAATGCTCTATAACAGAACACAAGTAAACGATAATGTTTAATGCTGTCATTAAAGTGTATCCATATCCAGTATTCGGTTTGCGTTTGTGTTCTGTCTTTTATGTCTTGTTGAATCCAAGGCTTATTTGGTAAAGTTGAATTAAGTGAATGATTATTGTAAGAGAATCTTTAAATAACTGAGTAAATCTACCGTACGGAAAAAAAATGGCGGTGACTGTAAATTTTACTACAATACCTTGCGAACCTAACACAGCCAATAGGCACAAAGAATGGCATTTCTTGGCGAAATCCATCCCTGCACTAACAACATTGTGTATGCTAGGTTTGAAGTTTTTGAAGTCTGTTATTTTATTTTTTTATATTTATTTTTTCCCTCTGTTTTCGTACGCTAAGAATTATGGGTAAATGTACCAGTCGCCAACTTTTTTCCGTGTGCTGGAAACAAAATGTGACCATTTTTCGATTATGAGAGCACTGAAGGCATATATTCTATAGGTGAATCCTGGGGGCATGCTCCCCCCAAAATTTTTAAATTTTAATTCCTGAAGATGCCGTTTCCTGAATTTTTAAGTCACTCAGACAGGCATTTTTCATACTTAAACCTGAGAATTTTCTTTCATTCTAAGAATATATATTTATGTACAAAAAAATATATTACCGTTTTCCGTAAAATGGTGAAAACCGGTCTGAATCCGAGCCTGAGGTCATATGTTTGTTTTCAATCAATCAATCAATCAATCAATCAATCAATCAATCAATCAGGAGATACTTATTTCTATTATGCAATTTGAAATCCGCTCGAAGTGCATTAGAGACTAAAGCCCCAAGTAAACCAACCAATATTTTCATCTAACAACGTGTTTTGTCACACAAAACATTTCGTGAACACCAAGCAAATCGATGAAAACCAACGTAAATTAAAAACACGAATTTCAAGGATTAATTCCAAATATAAAGTTACAAAGAGAGATCTTTTGTTCATGAAGCTGAACTGACTTCTCCACTTTATCATGACACCAAATTTTCTTAAATAATTCTTGCGCTCTTCTTTAACGGTTCCTTGCCACCATGTTTGTTTTTACAAACTACAACGAAGTTAGAAAAATTTCGTTTCTGATTGGTTACTTTTCCTCGTTCGCGGAAGCTTCTTAGCAGAAGTGGCTAAACGATCAACCATTTGTCCGTAAGGCAAAATGTTAGCTGAAAATGTTTGATATGGACCAAACATGGAAAACTATTTACATGCAAAGCTGAGGGAAGGGAATAAACAGTTTGAAATTACATCAAAGCCAATGAACAACTGATTCGACTGTTCTGTTTGTAGTGCTTTGGTGAATTTTTATTCCAGGTTCATAGTTTTAAATACAGTGGAATACCGATTTTTCACACTCCCTAGGGAAACTGAATTTGATTCGAAAAATAAGGAGTTCTAAACATCGGGAGGTAAAACTGTGATTGAAGCAAATCCAAGGGAAAGAACTTTTGTTTGGAGGAATACGAAGTTTCGAAAAATCAAATGTTCGAATAATCGAGATCCCACTGTAGTAGAATTGTGTTTGACTTTGTTGAAATCGAGCTGTTCAGTCAGATGTACTCACTTTTTCGCATTCTTGATCGTCTTTATGGCAAGATACCGCTGGACAAAGTATTGCGAAATAGCCCAGGCGGGGAGTAGGGTCATTGTTGAACCGATTGTTATCGACCAGAAGGTGTTGCGAACTCTGGGGTCTGGATTGAAACTAAAAGAGAAAACAAACAACAACAAACAGTTCACTGTCAACAAATCAATTCATACCACATTGGCTACGATAACTTTGTTGACAATTACTAGTAATAGCAGAAATTTGTGTGATAGTAGCAAAATATTTTCCAGCTTCGTGTTGCTAAATGTATAATGGAGGTATGTAAGCTTAGTCTTCCTCTGTGCATGTATGCGTCCGCCTGCTGACGCTATCATTATTGTTATTATTATTATTATTATTATTATTATTATTATTATTATTATTATTATTATTATTATTATTATTGCTGTGTCTCAGAGGAACCAGGAGAAAGAGGAGAGTAGCCAATGTCTGACATTGACATTACATCGGAAAGTGCGCAAGCCAGAATTTAAGTAGGATTTAGGATTATAGGGGTTTTGGAATTTTCACATTTTAGTGTATGATATCTTTCAGAAGCAAATATTTCCTTTGTTTTTCAACGCAGATTGAATATATATATTTTTTCTTTTTATAAATATTTTAAAGCTTCACGTTGAACATGTCCTTATACCACAAGAATTTGAATACGAGAATTTAATATTTGCTGAAAATGTACATAATTTTTAGGAGTGCATAGGGTTGTGTTTTAAAAGAGTTGGTCATTTTTAATAAAGATTATTATTATTATTAAAAAAATTATTATCATTATTATTATTATTATTATTACTATTATTATTATTATTATTATTATTATTATTATTATTATTATTATTATTATTATTATTATTATTATTATTATTATTATTGTCTGACTGCCCTGTGTCTCAAGTTGTGGTTATTTCGGGCAGCTAGTACTCCCTTTTTTTGTAGGATTCCGCGCCCCGAAGGCGCGCGCTCGGAGTCCTATGGGTAAGAAAATTTGGTAACCCATTAAAGCGAGAAATTTTGGTTTTGGTTATGACAACACTTTCCGTCTGACCGTCCGTACGCAGTAACACAGAAAAACCAATGCGAATGATACTTTCAAGTGTGTGAAAGCTGTGCTGCCGCAAATACTTTTAAGACAACGAAATACTGTACAATTGATGTATTCATTATAGTGACCAACAGCAGGAGAAAGAACTAGACGACTAGCGGCGGGATAAACAAATCGACTCCTTAATAGGCGGCGCATCATAAATAGTTTGAATCTTGAAGTGAAATCGTTTTACTCTGATCCGGCGAGACGAAACGTTGGATTTTTCCTCTTGAAGTGAAACTTTTCGCTCATTTAACGTTGTCAAGCAAACTAAAAAAATGAGCAATGGAATAAAAGGCCTGGGCTGTTCTCTGAATCTGAGCTAATATTAAACATAAATTATTTAAACGTAAGTATAATTGGTACATACTCAAAAAAGTTGATTCTTCCGTATCTTTGATTGATCTCCCAGACTTTCTTTATACCACCTACTTCTAAACTTCCAGTAACAGCCACAGTGATTAGGCCTGCCAGCATTATAACTGACTGGAACACATCTGTCCAAATGACTGCCTTAAGGCCACCCTGTATGTAGACATGAAAACGTTCATTTATTTGAATGCGCAAGTTCTACAAATGCACAGCAATTATCCTGAAATCCAACCGCACTCATAACTCAGTTTTACTACAGACGTAACGCAGCCGTTTTCATGCTACAATGCCATACAGTTGAGCCGCAGTCACTGACTGCGGTCATAACGCAGCTTTACACTCGCATAACGTCATCTCAGTTGTCAGAATTCAGTTTATACAAAAGTCATACGCGCAACGCAAGACTTTCTATGAGCCTTATATGACATGGGCTATGAAATGAGGAGAAATCTCAAGCCAGTGGTACTGTGGCATCGCAATAAATCCAACAGTATTATCAGTTATGTATTTTCTACATCTCACTTACTAACGCTGTGTAAAATGTACAAACAGCACCAGTGGCCAGGATAGTGAATGTGAGCGGAATCCCTGCAACTGAAGACAAACAAAAGCTCTTCGACAAGACTGTCACGTCCAATTTTAATTTACTTCTTTTAAATCAAACACAACTAACGGCACGGATTGAATCTCTTTTCCAAGCATGCGCATCAGGGGTATTTGTTGTTGCTGTTGTGAAGGTTATTGTAGTTGTAACTTAATTTACAATAACCTTGGAAGTACCTAGTGTTCCCATGATTCAAGGTAAATGTCATTTTTTTTTTTTTTTTTGGTAAATATATAATTGACAGTTGTTCTGTAGAAAGGTTTGCCATTCTTGGCCAAGACCTTCTTGAAGGTCAAGGTTAGGAAGGATACTTACCACCTGTTTACTAGGGTTACCCTAGCACTCGCAAAATTCTTCCTTTTTTCAAACGACCTGTTTATAAGGTAGATAGGGTTACACTGGCGCCAGGGTAACCCTATCTACCTTGTAAACACTCTACCAGGGATAACGCGCCTACCCGGGACAACATTTTGCTTGTTTCCAGACCCTTTGAAAAGTTGAAAAGAACGGTCAAAATGGCGGAAAGAGTACTACCCGCTTTCAATACAGCGGCCATTTTCACCTTCCTTCACTCACAGAATTGAAATAACAAGTAATAACGGGAAGCACAGACGAGAGAATCAAGGTTGCCGACAAACATTTCTTCTTGTCCGCCATTTTTTGTTCCGTCAATTTTCACGGGCTTTCGCTGGCTTCTCGTTTTGTAGTATACTTGACGTGAGTGATAGGGTAACCCTACCTGTGAAATTGTGCTTTTAAACATCTTGCTGGGCCAACACAGCTCTAGGGTTACCCTTACCTTCCTCACCGTTTAGTCTATTTCCAGTAACCCCAGTTGTGCTGTTGGAAAGAAACCGTATTTCTTATCGAAAACCGTATTTCTTATCGTCTATCGGAACCATATGGCCCTGCTTCAAGTAGAGTTACAAGCATTCTTACAGAATAGTATAAAGTAGGGTCAGTAAGGCTACAAGCCTTACTTTATAGCATAGTTTCAGTGTCTGTCAGAGAGAAGGGCAAGCTACCAAAGCAATAAAGAAGATTGGCTGAAGATAGCCGTTATCTCTGCTTCTCCGCCAAGCGCGCTAGTGCTTTACATTATGCAGACTGGAACAAGAATTAAAAAGATTGATAGCGTTGCATAGAGCTAAAATGAGTGATTACTTACCAGCTTCCAACGCCAGTGATGGAGCAAATAGGGCCACAAACAGGTATAAAGTCTATTGTACATTGAACAAAAGACATCAAGAAACATCATGAATACGTGGCATATCTGGAAGTTGTATACCCTGTGTCAGTTTGAAGCCCTAATCAAGTTCTTCAATCTGATTGGTCAATGAAAATGGTCCGATACAATCGTGTCAAAGTTGCTGATATACAGTTTGTGAGTGGCACGAGAGACCACATTGAGCAAAACTGGTAACCAGAGTCAAATTGAGCCCCAGTAAGGGAGGAGCGAGGTGTTTTTGATCAAGCCACAATTTCTGACAACAACTTTCCAGTCACGACAAAACTGTCACACCACTGCCTTTAATTTCCTTCAGAAAGTAAGATTGATTGAGCCACATTGATTAAGCTAAATATTTCTGAAGACGCCTTACGTTCAGGGGTAACATTCTGCCGGTTAGCTCACCCACATGAAACTCAGTAAATATTTTCTTCTTTGCCAAGCTCGAACAGAAACATAAAAGGCACAGTGATGTTGTTCGCCTTACTATTTCTTTTTGTTTTCGAGCAGCAGAGAGCGTTTTGATTTTGAAAAACATCAAAGCACCAACTGCCTCGTGAGGACAACACAGTGGTATATCAATTTTTTCCTCTCCGGGTAGCGGTCCCGCAGGGAGTTGGGAAGATCATTGATGTAAATTAAAATTAACAAAGGACCCAATATGCTATATGCGCTACCCTGTGGCACGCCACAACTGAGGGTACAAGGGTCTATAAGCAAATGATAGTTTGCTACTGACATTACACTCTCTGGGTTTGGCCACTTAAGTACGACGAGAACCATTTTATAGCTGCCTGATCGACACCCAAGTATGGCATCTTACGCAAGATGGTCTCATGATCAATGGTGTCGAATGCCTTAGTAAGGTCAATAAAGACATTGTCAATGTTTACTGACCAAGCATTTGTTGCCTCAAGCAAAGCTGTGAGCGTACTTTGTAGAGAACGGAAGCCTGGTTGGCAACCTAGTAGCAAATTATTATCATCTAGATAATGGAAAAGTTGATTGTAAACAATTCTTTCAAAAACGTTCGAAATTATAGGGATTACAGATGTTGGCCTATAGTTGTTAGGATCCGATTTAATGCCCTTGTTAAAAAGTGGAGTCACTTCGGCCGTTTTCCAATCGTTTGGATATATCCCCGTAAGAATAAACTTTGAGGATATTGAGATGAGAGAGGGTGCGACGATACTAGCAGCCATTTTCAACAATTTACTCGGAATCATATCAAGACCGGCGGCTTTCTTTTTATCAATTTTCGACAAAATGTTAGAAACAATGTCAACAGTAGGAATTTGTAGAGAAAACGAATGATTAGTGGGCTCTTAATAAGACTCAGGATTAACATCGACAACAGGAATTTGTTGTGCTAATACTTGCGCAACGTTTGTAAAATGATCGTTGATAATTTCCGCAATGTCCGTAGGGTTACTTACTATTTTATTATCGAATTTGAGCTCCAAAATATTCGTCGACTTACTACTGTTACGTGAAGTTAGCTCGTTGATAACATTCCATGTTTTGGGCAAATTATCTTTATTGGCTGAAAGGTTGTCAGAAGCAAAGAGTTAGTTTGCGAGTTTAATTGCGTTATTTGCCTGGTTTCTTGCACGCCTAAATTGATCCCATATAGCTGGGTTATTGGAGGAAATTGCCTTCTTTTTTTTAAAGGAAATCTCGTTTTCGGATTTTACTCAGAATCCATGGAGATCTTTTTTTATTCGAATTCTTTTCGATTTGAGTGGTGCGTGTTTGTCTATGCAGCCAAGAAACATTTCTTTCCATACACGCCACATTTCATTTGGATCAGAATACAAATCAACATTGACCCAAGGCAGTTGGGTGTGGTCACTTTCTCCTTCCCGCCGTCCTTTGCGTGCACAGAGAGAGAGAGAGAGAGAGAGAGAGAGAGAGAGAGAGAGAGAGAGAGAGAGAGAGAGAGAGAGACGTCTGGGAACGAGGCAGGATCTTTCCTGTAAGCGACCACCTCCCGTAAGCGACCACTTTGTCGTGCACCAAGGGTGGTCGTTTACGAGAGAGTTGACTGTAGTGGATAATAGCTTTTCACACTTGTTTTCAGTTGTAGTCGAGGAGTTCGACACCTAAAGCATTTCCATCTTGTTTTTGAATATTATCCATCGACATTAGCTTTGTATTTGAGCGTTGACCGCTCAATGTGGTCTCTCGTGCCGACTCACGAACTGCATATGGGTAACTTTGACACGACTTGTATCGGACCATTTTTATTGACCAATCAGATATGGAGAACGTGATCGGTTAATTTTAATTTTTTTTTTCCACGGACAAATATATGACTAACCAGGGTACGATATTAGTTTTCTCTGAAAAGAGTGAGTTTTAGTTAGATAAACTATGGATATATATGCATTGATGTATTTTTCTTTTTTTATGGCTTGTTCGATTTTATGAATCTAAACGGACTAAAACCCGCGGTAATAATACGGTTATTGCCGAGAGTTTTAGTCCGCCTGCTAGCGCCCATAGAGCACCTATTGAGGTCAATTGAACGTGACGGCCTCGTTATCTCCGCCGGTTGAAACCCTGAACGCGTAGAGAACGTGAAATAAAATGAACATAGCCAGAAGTTTTTAAAATGAATACTCACCACTGTAAGTACGAAGAAAAAGCAGCCCACCATCCTCATACCAACAGAATAACGTCTTTCAAGGTACTGAAAAAAAATAATAATTAACGAATGAACGAACAAACGAACCGGAACGAAGGAACGGGTGGACCGACAAAAGATTGAGAATGCAAGTCTGTAAAAGGATTTCTGCCCCAGGACACATAAGTATACTGTCCTCGGTGGCATTAGGCGGAAAAGGGAATTCGGAGAGGTTAACTGCATGCTGGGGTTCTTACCTCATTTACACAAATGATATTCATTCGTCTGTACATTGGAATGAACACGGTGCTCACTATGGCACAGAGGATAACATATGCTATAACACTCAGGTAAAACTGTGTTCCGTAAGTGTATATCTCTGCTGGGAGACCGAGCAATGTTATCGCCGAGAGGAAGGACACTAGTATTGAGATGGAGACTGGAAAGTAACTCATCGTTCGGTTCGCTAAAAGATATTCGGCGGTGGTCTTCTGTTTTCCTCCCATAAAAGCGTGCCATATTCCGATCAGAGCTGAGATCAACAGCATTATGGAGAAAACCACATAGTCAACCACACTGAAGCGATCGTCGGCCATTTCCTCGCCTCTTCCACCGTCTTCTTCACTGCGTAGCTGTTGTAGCTGCAATAGCTGGCCAAAGACACAACAAAAGACGCTATAATTTGTTTGCGCCCCTAAGACATTGCGCCGCAGACAGCCAAGAAAATGCCATAAAAGTACTGAAGGAGGGGGTGGAGGGGGGTGGTACTTGCTATGAATCAGTCCTTCAGGGTCGAAAGGGTAGGATTATAAACCGGTTAAGGAAATACATTTTCAGTAAAATATGGTATTCTTTGTCTTCTGGTAAAAAATATGAATTTAATTAAATTTGGTTGAGAAAGGGACAAAGAGAAGCCAGGCCTGAAGTAAGATGCGGAAAGTCTTCGCAACTCACCCCTCCCCAAAACAGCGATAAGTACTTCGTGCCCACCGCCCAGACGAAAGGTCAGGTATTCCGTGCGTCTTTCTATCATCTCCCGGAGATCATGAACAAAATCCTGCAGGTCATGAACTATTTCTGGTAACAGAACACCTTGTGAGATTTTTTTTTTTTAACCGTTGTCAACTCTCATAGTACATGGTAAACGAAACACAAGCCGCAATCTCGTACCCAGAGTCGTCAGGCTCTTTGGCCAGTGGTTGGTCGCCAGGAGAGACTCTGGAGAATACGAAAAAAAAAATAAAATTTTCGATTGGCTGCCCCGTAAACGACTTGCATTGTTTTACCGCAGAAATCCCGCGGTAACAAAATTCCAGTTCCCCAGAGGCTCTCCCGCACCCACGCGCTGACCAAAAAGCCTGAGGACTCTGGGTACGAGATTGCACAATCCTTTGACAGGAATTTGCATTTGAATGGAAAAGGTATTTAAAAAGAGGTCAAGGCTGGTTGCATTTCTTGCACGTGCCTGACGAGTTAGCCTGCAGCAGGGGTGATTTGCCAGCGATGACGGTTGTCATGTCTTCAGGGTGTGGCTACACACACGCTGTACAACTTGTGATTTCTATTAGCATTGGAATCTTCCCACGATATTTTAATTAATTTATATGCAACCAAAAATTGGATCCGCGAATACACGCAAACTATAATTTAATTGATTTATGCCAAATGTCTTATTGATCGTTTATTAGGTCTAACTAACTGAGCCCGCGTAATTAAAGTACTGGAGTATTTAGCACTAATTAGACAACAGGATAACCAACATGAAGGACTCTTCCGTCAGAATAGGTAAGAAAACAGGCCAACCAACATCAATACATAATAAAGAATTAAAAAAAAAACAGTTCAATAATCACAATGGGAATTTTTACTGCGCGTGCGTGTAATTTAAAATAGGGCCCAGAGTTAGCCAACCTCGTTCCTAGGAAGTATAGTTTCAGTTTTCAGTTCATTTTCTTGTGATATCCATCCATGTTTGCTGAAAGCTAGACTATTTGACCTGATAATTGTTATTTATTTATTTATTTATTTATTTTATTTATTTTATTTGTTTTGCCACCGAATAATTATATTGGAAGAAAAGAAAGCAAATACATACCAGCGGACTCTCCGTGAAGGCCATTAGAGTTTCTTGCTTCTGCTCCATAAGGTATGACAATAATATTACTTTTTTTCTTCTACAATATGGACGAAGGAGTGATTGATCATGATTAATTAAGGTGGGGATAAACGTGAATTTGAATGGAATTTTAAGAGGTTTGAAGAAGAGATAAAAGAAAGAAAATGATTTTTGGAACACCAACAGACAGTTGATACCCACGCAAGAGCACCCCAGGTTGCTAGTGGACTAACTTGGTATCCGGCTATTAATTATTAACTTCAAATTTTAATTTTAAAACTTCACTAAATCTTCAATATTTCTTATTTCTCTTAATTTTACCAATCCTTCTAAAAAAAAACTATCTCCTCCCAAATATGCCCAAAATTCACCTAAATTTCACAAAACACCCCACAACATAGACTCACGGGATAAGCAAAGAGTTCTTGGATTGCTTGAAACGTGAACGAGATATTTCCATTAAACCGATTTTCAGCGGCGTGGAAACGGCTTTCAGATTTACCCCCCGCCTTAACTACGTGATACCTGGCCGGCGTCGTCCTCGGCGCCGAAAGAGTGGGTACTAAAGGCCACAAAATAGAGCGATTCGAGAAGCGTGTCACAAGGCTCAAACGAACCTGGGAGGAAGTCTGGAGGAAGGAAGGGGTGGGAGGGGGAGGAGAGACTCCCATAAAAATTCTTGGAGATGATCTTCGAAGATCAGTTTGTGGGTTATGCATCAGTCAATTCCAGCTGTTACCTATCCCCCTGGGGCAATAGTGGGGCACTTTCCCACACTGTCCATCCCGGGGGTGGGGTATTAGCCTTTCAGCCAATTACTCTTTGACCATCTCACAATTCAGTCACCCGTACAGCATTGTCGCGTCTTTTAATGACCAATTCATCGCGAATTCAGTACATTTCTTATCGAATACGTCTTCGGGTAGGACATAAATGGGACGCTACAGCTGCAGAATCAGGGCCCAGTTGCTCAAAGCCCGAATAAGCTAATCCTGGATCAACGAGAATTTTGATTCGAGTTTAATTACTAATCAATAAAGATTTTTCAAAAAGATTTCTGTCCCTTAGTCTTAAATTTGCCTTTTCTTTACCATTGGCTTAAAATTAGATTTTAAAAACATTTTTAACCAGAGAGCTGAAAACGTAGGTTAAGTTTTAACCGTGGATTAACGTTAATCGGCTTTCGAACAACCGGGTCCAGACCTATTTTACAATACTACGGGGAGACAAAACCTAGCTAGGACTAGATTTGTTTCTTTCTTTTTTTTCTTTTTTTTTTTTTTTTTTTCAGATTGCGAGTTTACTGACGATCCCCATACTGGCTCTTAGTACGCTAACATCTAAAAGAACCCCTTCAGAGTTATCGCCGTGCCTTTTGGGGTATTGACAGTATTGAGCCGAAGTATATGACAGAATTTTTTGTCAATGAATTTTTGTCAATTCCGGTTTCTCTTTGGAGTGAATGAATTCGAGGCACGTCCCAAAAGAGAGATTGTGGTTCCTTTAGGGTGTTTTTTTTTTTTTTTTTAATGATTTTTGTCAGAGTCCCCCCGGATTCCTCCTTCCCTCCCCTTTACGTTGCTACACTAACTACCTACGTTATCGGTGCTGTGTGACATTGCAATGTTTGCACTTGTCATTTGAGAGACAATCGCTGACAATGAGATATTCAATGACAGAAGCTTGCGGCGGTCACCTCTTGTGTAGTTTGTAGCCGGTCACTACAGCCTGCTCGTTGAATATAACCACAAAGTCTAGCCCGTCGTCTTTTAAGCGAACAGGCTATAGTTTGGTAAAACAGCCAACGTCCTTGATTAGACTAGCTGTACACCAGAAGCTGTCTGTCTGTCGCGCGCGCCACATCTGACAATGGCCGACGATCGCTTCGGCGTGGTTGACTATGTGGTGTTCTCTATCATGATGTTGATCTCAGCCCTGATCGGGATATGGTACGGCTGTGGGCCTGGAGGAAAACAGAAAACCACGGCCGAGTATCTTCTGGGAGACCGACAAATGTCCAATTGGCCGGTAGCGATTTCCTTGTTGGTTTCTTACCTTTCAGCTATAACCCTGCTCGGGGTTCCCTCTGAGATCTACACGTACGGTGCACAGTACTATGTGCTGATCCTCTCGTACTTCATCATTTGCGGCACGGTGGCGATCATCTTCGTCCCTATGTTCAGGAGATTGAATATAACTTGCGCTAATGAGGTAAGTTCAAAAATCCACGCTTGGAGATTAGAGTAGCTTTGTGCAAATATAAACAGCGCTGTCGAGAATAAACCCGCAGATACTGATGAATTAAGATAAGAAGCAGAAAAGTAAGCAAAACTTTTGAAGTGTTCTTAGTATCTATTTATTTTATAAATACCAGGGAATATATAGCTTGCGAGAGCAGACGCCATTTCCAACTCAAGCTATCCAGAGAAGTGTATTGCAGAAAACACCTCCCGAAGTTAATTATTTTCTAGTTTTGCAGACTCCTGGGCCGAAAATTTTAGGGATTAGATAAAGGTCAAACAAGGAACAAAGGTGCTAGGCGGTACGATTCATTCGTATTACGCAATAACTCTTTGTTCAGTATTCGTGTTTTGGACAAATATTTACAGAGGCAGCCCAAGTCAGGTTGCGCGCCAATTTTTTTTAAAAATACGGATTTAAATGACAAAGCGAGTTCATGGATACGGTATTTACAATGATAATTTTAACAAATACAGTTAGGATATCTAAGTCAAACTCCAGGAGATACGTGTCAAAGTTTAAATTTTAATTTACGATTTACAAGGAAATGTGTGGATTCGGGGGCAGGCTATCACTGCCCGCACCTCATTTGTTTGTAAAAAATCGTAGTTTTTAGTTGTATATTTCCCCGAGTTCAAATCATATCTCTACGGAACCTCACAGGTTTTTAATTCATTTCTGAACTTGTTCTGTAACTGAAGCGCCGCAACGAATGTAAAATTTGAAAATGTCACACTAACCGCGAACGCAGTCCATTCTTCTCCACATTTTCGTGACTCATAAAGCTCTGAGCCCAAACTCAGTTCCTTCAGAGGCTATCACCACTGTTGCTGATAATTATAAAGTTCCATTATTGCAGATCGCTGCCTGGAAGTTATTTGCAGAAACCTGCGAACTATAACTCCAAAGGGAAACCAAAGATAGTTCGAGTCAGCAGGGTTAGAGTTGAATGTCAAATACCGTATCCTATTAAGAGTAATAAAATATCGTGGTCTTATCACTCTTTCACAATCACGAGTCACTAGGGTGCAATAAGTCTGTTTTATAACAGCCTTTTGATACGAACGTCAGCTTTTACGTTTAGATTCGGATTTTAGCCACAGTTTTAAAAACATGTAGGGGACAAAAAAAGGCTGAGATCTATAGTTAAGGACGTTTCCATACATCGAAAACATACAATATGATTTCAATTTCGACACGCCAACCAGCGATATTCTGTCATTTTGAGGTTTACCGACCGACGTATTTGAGCCAAGGGAAAGCAAAATTAGTTCGAGTCAGCAGGGGCGTTCGAGTAAGCTGTTAGTACATGACTGCAAAAATGAGGTCAAATCCAGGGGGAATCGGATCTTGTTCGAGTAAGTTCTACTGTATGCTAAACTATCTCACTTTATAGCGTACTGAGATGCACCCATTGTGGGAGGGAGGAGCTAGGATGGGTGGGGGGGGGGGGGGAGGGTAGGGGGATAAAATACTATTTTCAGGCTTGTTACTCGCTAAAGTATTATAAACTTATAGATGAGATTCCCAAACTAATATTTTTTTTCTGTGACTCTTTTCTTGTCAGTACCTTGAGAAACGTTTCTCTCTTGGAGTGCGAATGGTCGGCTGTGTATTCTTCATATTAGAATATGTAAGTATATAAGATCCTAATCACTATGACAACCCGATCACTGAGACCCTTAAGCTCTTAAAATGATTTATTTCAGAAGCCGCGCAAGTGCTGTTCAGTAGCTTTCATTTGAATGGTTGCACTTTAGGATTTCATCCACGGACGCAGTTAGAATCACCGCATAATAAACAGAATCACCTGACCGTAAAATAAACAACTCCACAGGAAAGTACAGCTGTTCAGAGGCCTTTATTTGAATGGTTATGCTGTACGATTTTCATCCAAAGACTCAAAATAAGAATCACCTTGTACAGCACCACATGAAAGTACTACTCAGTTGCTTTCATTTGAATGGTCACACTTTAGAATTATAGTCACAATCTAAAAATAGAGCCACTTTTCACAGCATAATAAACAGCATCACAGAAAAGTACTGATAACTAGCTTTCATCTGAGGGAAACTATATAAAAAAAAATACATTTTTCTACTTTTAGACTCTGTACTTGTTCGTGGTTCTGTACGCACCTTCTCTTGCTTTAGAGGCTGGTAAGTTTAAGCTCCTAAAATTGTATGTATAATTTTGTTTTCTCCCCCTTAATCGTTTATACGGGACCGTCTTTTTGTGACAGACTTTTTTTCTCAATCAGTGATTATCGGCTGGGTAGAATGTAGCCCAGTCACCCCTGGTCTCTTGCGTATGTCTAAACTGCAGTTATTTTTTGCTTTTATTTTTTAGTTGCTGGTATTCCACTCCCTGTTTCCATCCTAACCACTGGAATCGTCTGCACATTTTACACCAGCCTGGTAAGTCTGAGTGACGTATACAAGTTAAGTTGTCGTGACCGAAAGTCACTTGCTATTGCGTGACATTTAGTACTAGAGACTGCGTGACATTGATCGCGTGGTCAAGTAGATTCTTTAAAAAACAATATCGACAAACGTGCGTTTCTTTCTCAGCGTGAATCGTTTCCCTACATGCAATAATCGAGGTTAAAAAGTCATGATGCTGAAATTCACCAAGGACGTAATTAACATATAACAAGAGAGGATCATCCTCTCTTGCATAATATTAACTGAGTTTTTCCGCCAAAGTGCACGCATTAATCGGCTAGTTCATAGTCACATGACATCTAACAATCGAACTGTTTGCGGCCAAAAACCGATGAGCGTACGACTTTGCGAAAAATATGGCGTCAGAGGGTACAGTGAACCGTTATATGCGAGTATTGACTGCTTTTGCACGTGAACAGAGCGTGAGCAAGGGGTGACGTGATGTTGTTATAAGATTCAGCGCTTCTTCTTTTTCTTCTTTTTCTTCTTCTTCTTCTTCTTCTTCTTCTTCTTCTTCTTCTTCTTCTTCTTCTTCTTCTTCTTCTTCTTCTTCTTTTTCTTGTCTTCTCTTTTTGTCCGCAAATGGACCCTGTTCCACGCTCGGCGTATTCATCGGGAGAGGAAATTGTTCGTCTCATCTTGTCAAATGCATTTCACGAATTTTGCCAATATTTCTGACATTATATAAGCGCGCCATTTGTCAATAAAGTGATAATTTGTTTTCCACGTTTGATCAATTTTTGTTGTGCCATATCACAAATCACTTAATAATGACTGGTCCCTCGAGAAACCAGATAATTTTGTTTCCCCCGAATCACAAAGTTTCCTTCGACTAAGTCTTGCGAATCCTGGTTAAGGTTAAATTTAAAAGTGTTTAGAATAAAGTGTTTAAAGTGTATTGAAATAAAACCTAATTGAAAGTGAAGTATTGTACCTAGAGCCTTATCTTTCAACCCTTTCACCTCTCTGTGAATCACGCAACGTGATTTAATGTAATTTTTGGAGTCCGTGGATGAACCTCAAAAAAAAATTATGTGCTGAGTAGTATGTACGTCATAATTTGCAAAGCGAGTGAAGTTCCAGCTCAAACAGTCATGTTTTCCCCGTCTCTCTTCAGGGTGGCCTGAAGGCTGTGGTGTGGACAGACGTGTTTCAGTCTGCCATCATGGTCGGAGGTCTCATCACAATTGTAGTCATTGGCAGCGTTGAGGTCGGAGGACTGGATAAAGTATGGGAAATCAACAAGCATTTCAACAGGACCACGTTCTTTGAGTAAGCAAAACTTGCTACTGGAGGGTTAATTACTAAGAAAACCAGCTTAGTGGTAAATAATCCCTAATTCTTGTTCCTAAGCGATAAACGCCGTTTGGGCAGTAGTAATCAAACAGAGGCACTTAGCTCGTCCGACTTGTTAGCAGGATTTACGAAGGCATCACCGTTAAATGCTATGATTTTGTGAGTTTTCCACGTGTTATCTTTATTATGTCTTCGAGGTTCTAAGCAATCCTGGGATGCTTTATTAAATAGGGTCACAATCAACCTCGTTCCCAGGGGCTCTCCTCTTCACATCCCAGATAGCGAAAGAGACTGGGACGTGAAGAGGAGTGACCCTGGAAACGAGGTTGGGTCACAAACGGGGCAAAGTCAATCTTTCAAAATTTTCTTTATGATCTTTAAGATTTTCATAAAGAAGAAAGGTGGGAGAGGAGATTGATTAATTTGGAGGGAAATTGAGAAAAGTTTAGATTTTAAAGTTATTCAAATTTAATATTCGATGTTGATAATTAATGAATGGACGACGAAACAGTCTGCTGGTAGCCCGAATTGCTCTCGCGTGGTGTCCACCTGTTTTGTGTACAAATTTTTATCCTTCGCTTATTTCTTTCCTTGCCGACGCAAACTACTTCATTTAAAAAAAGCAACCTTAATACTCCCTGGTTTCTCCGCTTACGTTGTATTCTAATCTCGTACCCAGATCTCAGTCGGTTCGGGAATGTCGAAATCTGACCATGGGAGATCTGGGTACGAGATTAGTTGTATTCGTTACTCCACATTGTCGCTCTCCATCCGTATATGTATAAGCGGAAATCTGAGAAAAGTTACGTTAAATGGTAACCTTAAAGTGTTTTTTTTTGTTTCAGTTTTGATCCAGATCCCAAAGTGCGAAACACGTTTTGGACTCTGACCCTTGGAGGAGCGTTTACTGCCATGCCTGTATGGACTGTGAGCCAGACTGCTGTGCAGCGGTTTCTCGCCATCAGAACGTTTAAAGATGCCAAACGGTAACTAAGCAATAATATTTTGTTAGCAAACAAAGATAAAACGAAACGGTCAGAATCGTCTCACCGATTCTTTGCAATGCTAAACAGCCTGGAACATGTCTTGATTTCCCGAAAAACTTCCCTCAACTGTAATACACGACATTCACAAAAGAGAATTTTAATCATCTTCGTTCCGACTTTAAGTGTGTCCACTTGAATTAAAATCAACGAGCAGCACTTCTTGTATGAACCTCGATGTGAAACAAAAAATGGTTGAATAATTCGAAAGCTATTGAGCATACATTCATTGAATAGTGAAGCCCGGTGGTGCTGTTTGTTGTTGTTGATATAAAATAGCAAGAAATTTTTAAAAAAAATCAGTGTTTTGTATTGGGTAAAGATAACAATAGCACACTCAATCGATGATGAATCGTCTCCTCAGGGCGGTATGGATGAACGTTCCTGGGCTGATCATAATTGTGACGCTGTGCTGTTTGGACGGACTTGTGATTTTCGCCGTGTATGCGGGATGCGATCTGAAAGAGGACAAGAAAATTACCAGCAATGATCAGGTTATTATTTTTAATTTCTCATTTATTTCAGACTTGTTATATAGAAGAAACATTACTTCTGCACTAAACCTTAACCATTTCCGTCCATTTTTGACAATTCGCTTGTTCCTCTTCCATTCCAGACTCTTCCTTACTTTGTCATCAACAAACTCCACCACCTGCATGGCCTGCCGGGAATGTTTACTGCCTGTTTGTACGCAGGAGCTTTAAGGTGATGCAGTTGATAAGGCAGTGGCCTGATGAAAGCCTGGATAACGTTGTCGATATATTGACCTTAATGAGTAGAAGTTAAATTATTGAGTTTGTTGCAAGCATAGGAATACAAAGAGAAAACCAAAGTTGAACCCATGACCATCACCGTCCACGCGCCGATCGGATGCGCAAATTACTGAGCTACAGTGGCAATCCTGTGAGTTAGGTCATTAGGTTACGGTTTGTTCAATTTTTAGTCGGAAGAGAAGGTGAGAGATGGGGGTAATTGAATTCTAACTAGCCATAAGTGTGTTTACGTCGCCTTTCATTTCCCTTTCCAAAGCTACCCTTTTTCGTCAAAAAACCTAGTCGCATGCGACTTGTCCCACGAATTCAAACGGCTTTGATTTGAAGGGACAAGTCCCCGGGACTTGTTCCCTCAAAATTATTATCGTTTTGTACGAAATGTTTGTGGGAAAAGTTGCTGCGATCAGTGCTCTCCACAAGGGAGACTTGTCCCCTCGTGTGTGCCGGTCTTTTTAATGTTTACGTGGTACCAAAATGCTGCAACACAATAATTACGTTCACGAAGGGCGACTAAAGCTTTGTGGGCGTTTTAATGTAGCCTGTGTAGCAAGTGTTTCCGTAGCGTTATCCGCGCGGTCAAAAGAACGAAAACGCACGAAACCGCGACGGAAACGGTTGCTATGCAGGCTAGTTTTAAAGGGGATATATCACGGGGATTTTGACTTTTTCTGATGAAAATGGTACGAAAACACCTTCACTTACTTACAAAATAATTCAGAACATCAAGGAAAAGAAATCAATTGAATTCTTGCAAGGAACAACTCATAACCTTCTCTTGTGCATTTTGGGAACGAAAATGCAAGAACTTTAAAACAGTTAGCCTCAAGTTGCAGTCCATTCTAACCCAGTCCATATGTGGCCAGAGACACTCACTGACAGTCTTAGTACACTGGGTGGGGTGACAATCTACACCAAATGTGAGCAATACTTTTAGGTTTCTGTTGATCAAAAACGTTTTTGGAGTTTTTGATATACCACCAAATTCCCGTAATACTTCCCCTTTAATGTAAAGATTACGTGATGTCTTTTCTGAGCGAGACATTTACTCTCACATGCAGGCTGGGCCTATGATCCAGACACGGATGAGCCGTAAGAAGTGATCTTCATGACTCCGATCACCTCTGGATAATAGGAGTAAGAATAACACAGCTCTTTTGTTCCATAGCACGGCGTCTTCCGCCCTAAACGCCATGTCCCTGGTCGTTTTAGAAGACATCATCAAGAAGAAAGTTCCGGATCTGACTGACTCAGATGCAGCAAAACTCTGCAAGATTATTGGTAAGCCTGTTAGGCCTGTTCCAAACGTGCCGAACTAAATTCAATAATTTTATTCGACTTAAACAAGGCAGTAGCACGACGTTTGAAACCATTTAGCTAGAGTTCAGCAGGATGAATTACGTTTGGCACGATTATTTAGCACGGCAGGCCCTGTCGTGCCGCACGGCAGTAGCGCGACTTGGTTTCAAACGGCGTGCTATTGCCTTGCCGAAATAAATTCATAAGTTATTTTAATGTATTTTTGGTTAATTTTGTCGTTTTTTATATTATTTTTATATATTTTTGAATTTGGCTCGACTGAGTTAAATTCGACGTTTGAAACCACTGCCGGGTCAAATTGATTTAAGTTGGGCTTGGCAGAAGCAGACGTTTGGAACAGGCCTTAGAGTACGGCTCTACCTTAAAAGAGAAAGCCAAGATTACTGAAGGCCTTAACAAGAAATCTGCCTCAGTTGATTAGTTTGGTAAATTGCCTTATGCTAATAAAAATGTTAGAGATAGAAAGAAGTTCCCTCTCTTGAACTAGGAAAATTCTCTGTTAATGATTCTTCGGTATAAATACAAGGTCATTTTTGTCGACTCTCTGGATCTCACTCTCATTCCGGTTACTGGTTTCCAATTCACTTGGCAGTCCTTTTCAACGTTTAATGTCATGCGATTTCTATTGAGGACATGAATGAAGCGAGTCTCAGCAAGGTTAAAGGGGAAGTCTCATGGGGTTTTTGACTTGTTTGGTTAAAAATGGTGAAATAAGACCTTCACATAGCTACAAAACAATATTTAAAACAACGAGAGGAAAGAAATCAACTCAATTCTTGGAAAGAACAACTCGTGAACTGTTCTAGCGGATTTTGAAAACAAAAATGCGAGAACTTGAAAAACATTAGCCTAACATTTTTCAAGTTTCAATCCATATCGACCAATACTCTGGTTCTCTAACCAGAGGCACTAATCGACAGTTTTATTGCTCTAAGGTGATAATTTATAACAAAACTAGACAATTATTTTATGTTTCTGTTGACAGATAAACATTTTTGGGTTTTGAAATGACATCAAATTCGCGTGATACTTCCCCTTTAAGTCCCAGTTTGTATCGTTCAGTGTTTTCCTTCCAGAATACCCTGTTTCAAGCTCTTAGGCCCGGGCTAAGCGTCGAGCTTCAGATAAGACGAACTAAATTGCAATTTGGGTCGACCCAAATGGGTAAAGCTCGACCGCTGGGTCAAACGTCGAACATAATTCGTCCAACCAAATTCAGTCTCAAATGTTTTGATATCGAGCCTTAAATATACATCATCATTTAGTTTTTTTTTTTTTTTTGTTAATTTATTCGTTAACTTTGACTCGTTTGTCCCACAGTCGATCTTCATATGTTCTATCCGTCTGATCTGAATCAGACGGATAGAACGTGTTGGTCGATCCAAATTGAGTCGGACGGATCCTCACAGTTAGTACGCAACTTAAGCAGTTGCGAAAAGGAAGCCTGAAAAAAATTCAGGCTTGAACGGGATTCGAACCCATGACCTCTGCGATACCGGTGCAGTGCTCTACCAACTAATTGAGTCAAACGTCGAACTTAACTTAAACGAATTTAACTCACTGGCTCATTTTTGTTCGTCTCATGTGAAGTTCGGCCTAATATGATTGGACACTAAGGAAAGGAGAAGAAAAGAAAGAAAAACAACAGGAAAATGAGTCAAGCAAAGAAAATCATGAGAATTCCAGAGAAAAAAACGAAAGGGCGATTATTCTTCCGCTTATTTCACCGCAATCTAAGGGGCTTAAAGACGCTACCGGCCAGCATAGACAATATTCCAGTAACTCTTGAATGTTTGCATGTTCTTGTTACAGCGCTGGTGTTCGGAGTCATCGTAATTGGTGGGGCGTTTATTGTAAAGTACGTGGGCACCATGGTCCTGCAGGTCAGCGGAAACTTTCTCAATTATCAATTTTTGCCGTTTTTTACCGATTCTCAAGATGAACTTGAGAGGTATTTTATCGCAGATTTCTAAAATCATGCTTGGATTATAGGCAAGTTGTGGTCATTTTCCCAGCTTAATAGGTTACCACGGTAACAAATGTACCTGTTAAAACGGCCTGATGCTCAGAAAACGAGCTGAGTGACCCCATTGTTTTGTTACCGAATTGTAATTAAGCATGTCAAGACGCAAATTTTAAAATAATTTAATATTGTTCTAGGAAGGAAATTATATAAAGGAAAATGCAGGGAGATGTAAAGAATCAAGCATAATAGGACACAGAAAAAATCTGAGCCCCAGATGGGATTCGTACCCACGACCCTCCGTGTATTTTCCTTTATATAATATCATGCAGTGACAT
>NW_028145444.1:2772500-2895000 GCF_977016875.1 Pavona decussata | reverse complement strand
ACTGACTTGCTGGGTTTTCCTGGGATCAGTTTTCTATCCCCCCAACAAGTATCCCGGCAACCGGTCCGTGAGGGATTGCCAGTTTTACCAAGATGCTTTGTTTCACCAAAGCATAGCAGGCAACTTTTCAGCGATGAACGCTTCTGCCGTCACCGCCGACCAAATAAATGTGTCGATGGCAATTCTCGACAAGTATGGTGATGGCTACATGCACAACCCACACAAGCCGCACGGGTAAGGTTTGCCTTGATAAGCTCTTTCACTTCAAACAAGTAAAGAAATCGCTTCGTTATGTTCTTTAAAACAATCAGCAGGACACGAGGGCTGGTGTGCAGTCTTTATTTCAGTGGTTTTACTTACCGGTAACGTCTAGAACAGCGTAAAGGGATTTTCAGTTTTTGAGGATAGTAAATTATATACAGCAATGCAGGTATATCGCTACCTCATATTGTTAAAAACTGGTTCATTGTATAATGCAATTCCAGGGATTTGACTGGCTTAGCGGCCATACAACTTTTTCATAAATGGCGGCCGATTTATTTTTCTTTTCAATATATGTTAATTAGCCCTACTAACCTCGTTTCAGAGTAAAATTTCTATTGAATTTTGCACATGCTGACGAGGCTAGTAAGGCTAATTTTCATGAAAACGAAAAAATAATTTATCGAACGCCGTTTATGAAAAAGGTCTATGGTATAGACCTTTTTCATAAATGGTGGCAGATTTATTATTCTTTTCAATATAATTATGTTAATTAGCCCTACTAACCTCATTTCAGATTAAAAATTCTTTTGAATTTTGCACATGCTGACGAGGCTAGTGAGGCTAATTTTCATGCAAACAAAGGAATAATTTATCGGCCGCCATTTATGAAAAATGTCTATATGAGCCATTATACCTGCCCGAGAATTAGTGACCATTAAATTGTCTTCTGGTTGTTCTTGCAAAGCGAAATCAGCAAGATCTAGCAATATTTCTTGATTGTTAAAAAAAAAATTATTCCACTCACGCTTATTGAATATGAGATGATTATAGCCTCGTTGGCTATCTATCATCTCATATCCAACAGGCGCGAGTGTAATAATTGTTAAATATACAGCAATGCAAGTTTATGAGTACCTCGTATTAGACAAAGTAAGTTTCAGTTTTCATAGAGCAGTTTCAATTGAATGTCGAAATTACGTGCTTGATTTAGTTGTTTTGCATTACTACGCTTTGTGATTGGCTAGAAAACGTGCGCCACTTTTTCAACCAACGAGGAGCGAAAGAAAACCTTTAATTGTAACTTGGTCGCACGCATTTTCCCGCGCTTGACGCCTGATACATGTATTTGCTTCGAGTTCTGATTGGTTCATCGCGCTGTTTGCAACTGTCGTGATTGGTCAGAGCAATTACGTTGGTTTTGGTTCCACGACACTCGAAATGAAACCCGCCCTATGACTTTATATTTGACTGAATTATTTGTGATTAGGTGACGATTAGGGCTAGGAGACACTTAGTGATGTCTATCTATAAGGTGCATAAACCTTTATTAGCGTGCATTTACGAACAAAACCACTCTAGCCAATCGCAACAGACACAAATTAAACCATGAACCAATCAGAACTCGAAGCAAATACAAGTAAATGACGTCAAGCGCGGGAAAATGCGTGCGCGTAAGTCGTGGCGGCCCAGAGGAAAGCAAAACAAACAAGAAGATAATCGCGAAATTAAGTTTCCATACTCATTTGAAAACTTCTCTAATAAAGTAAAACAGATTTTGCACAAGCTCTAAAGTCTAGCACAGAAAACAGCTCTGTACGGGAAGTTCTCACGGTAACTTTTATTGAATGGTAACACTAACAGGATTTCATCTATAGACTGAGTATTAAGAACCACCTTGTACAGCATAACAAATAGCACCACGTATTAAGGTTACCTTATACCTTCAGAGGTGTCTTGCGTCCAAGCGATGTAGCGGCGATGTAGAGCGTCCGGTTTAAACTGTAGATACCTACACCCATATATCAAATTAAAGCTTATAGAGCTGGCTATCAAACTATACCAAGAATTTTGAAATAAAATGAATAAAATTCGAATTTTTATCACTGTTTTCTCAAATCAATTTTTTTACTTGGGGGAGACACTTTAAAGAGCTAAAACTCAAAGGGAATTTCTTCGTTTGCCTTCAAATTTGGACAGTAGCTAGTTTAACATATAAACAACAAAAACTTGTCTGCGAATTTTATTTCGAAATATTTTTTCTCCGAGAGCGCATTTTTTTTTTATCTTATCACGAAAATGTTCTATAACTTTTCACTGCGATTGAATATGGCAAAACGCAGACACATTTTTTTAGCGCTTTGGTCCGGAAACTGATGAGTAAATTAAATTAGCAAAAAAATAAAATTCGCTTTGACTTGTAGCTTTCAAAAGATGATTCGGACAATCACCTTTAGAGGTCGTGAAAAATTCGACAATTCACTTTATCACAAAACTCTTGGTATAGTTTGATAGCCAGCTCTATAAGCTTTAATTTGATATCAGGGTTAAGGTATCCACAGTTTAAACCGGACGTGCTACGTCGATTGGACGCGAGACACCTCTAAAGGTATAGGGTAACCTTAATACATACCGTAAACCGCGGCCTGACAAGCCGGTAGCCATAGTTACTGTTATCACTCAACTCCGTTTTGTTGTTTTGCTCACAGCGTTGGTATCGCCGATGATTTTTATCATATTTCATACTTGTGGTTCAGCGGTCTTTCTATGCTGACGTCATTTGTAGTGGGATTGGTAGTAAGCTTAACCTTTGGTGAGTATACGAGGAAAAAAAACTCGATTTTTATTTCTTTCTTCTCTTATTAAAGACTCTTCAACTCGCTCACCGCAATAAAGTACAGGCGCAGTTTTGAGCGCTGAGTTTTCCTTTAGAGTAAGGGGATGGGATAGGCGTCGATGTGATAAGTGTATTTTCTTACGATCTGTTGTGAAATAGATTGTCTTTGGAGTAGTACAGTCGAACCTCTTTATTACGGACACCAAGGGGACGGGAATAAGTGTCCGTATTAAAGTGGTGTCCGTTTTAGAGAAGTAGGCTTTATATGGATTTCAGTCTCTCAAGGACCAAGTGAACTGTCCGTAATAGAGAGGTGTCCGTATTATAGAGGTGTCCGTAAGGAGAGGTTCCACTGTATTATGGTTACGGTAATATTACGTTATGTTTAAAAAACGAGCAGGAGTGTTTTATCGGTTTTGCGCCTCGTGGTTTTAAACCCGATAAAACACGTGCTGCGAGTTTTTTGAACGGCTTCTAAAACATTCCTGGAAAAGCGTGTGTCAATAGGGTTCATAACAATGATGCTTACTAATGAATGCATGCTAATGAGGAGTGTTTTATCAGCTGATAAAACACCGCATACTAATAAGGAGGTTTATCGATATAAAGTCACTGCACGTGATGTATTATCGTCCATTTTATAGGTCAATGAGCTTATGAATTATTAATGCATTTTGAAGGTGGCAGTAGTAGGAATAGTATTATTAGGATGCAAAGAAGTAAAGTACAGGGAGTTTAGAATGAATTTTTCATTTATCTCCTTAGAAACCAAGGAGGATCGTGCAAGAGAAATCGATCCCAAACTGCTGTTTCCACTGAAGGAATGGCTGTACGGGTTCTTGCCGGATCACACTTTTGAGTGGGATATCGATGAAAGCCCGCCTAAAGTGGACGGTCTGGCCCAGAGGGTACTGTATATAGAATGTGTCCATCTGTCCAGCACGATTATAAGTAACTCTTCTGCAACAAATGAATGAGCTTAAAGGCTATCAAACTCCATACAGAGAGTAACCAAATTACAGTGGGCTTGTCATCTTGCTTTTTATTCTTTAAAAATGGGTATTAAGGTGCTAAACAGGTTAAGGCAGAGGGTACTGAAGGAATGGGTCCAAGATCCCACTTTTAATGACCAAATCCCATTCCTTTTGTGTCAAATCCCATTTTTTCAGTGAAAAAAGGGCAAATCCCAGTTCCTATTTCACCCCTTCAGTATCCTCTAAGCTCTTCAATTCGAGTGGCTGATAAACTCAACTCAGTGAGTTTACATGAAGAACGCAAGTCACGCTTTCGTTGTTAAAAACGTTATCATCTTCATCATCATCACCAACAACAACAACAACAACACGAATTGAACTTAGTGATAAATTGAATGCAGGCATTCTGGGTTAAGATTCTTTATTTTACTTTCATGATCATCGTCATCATCATCAATAACATGGAAGCAACTTAGTGATGTTGTAGCATTCTGAGTAAAGATCTTTTTATTTTACTTTAGCCTGGATGTCATACTTCTTCCTGCCCCTCCTCTCTCCCATAAGGAAGGCCTGATGCTCAGGATAATTTGACTTATTGTTACTTTTCAGGAAGTCGTAGTGGGTCAGTTCCAGGAAGTCAGTACGAGCGATCCAGAAAAACAGTCAGAAGGGCAAAAAAAGCGTCGTGCGCACAGTATTTTGGATGAAGAAGTAACCGAATATGGCGAAACACGCTTTTAGACTCTCCATACACTACGGAAAGAGTTTTCATATTCACAAACAAAAGCATGAATCTACCTGATATATTTCAATCTGGAAACATTTAAATGTGCGAGTCTGTACATCTGAGTACGTTCTATTATTTCTTTTGCACCTTAGACTGAGTCAAAGCTCAAAATGAAACCAAAATTTAATAAACACTGTTCATAGCTATCAATATCGTACCCAGAGTCCTCAGGCTCTTTGGCCAGCGGTTGTTTTCCTGGCGACCAGCCGCTAGCCAAAAAGCCTGAGGACTCTGGGTACGAGATTGAGCTGGTATCTGAACTGCCACAAACAGGATATTTGCTCCGACTAAGACGAAGGACAACAGCAGCTGATTCAATGTATTTCATGATTAAAGTAAAACATTTGAAGGACTCAGGTAGGGTATAACTGACCACAGCATGGTGCATTTAGAAGGTTTTACCTTTCCCAATCTTTTAAGAGATGTTTCCTCGGTGTTTTGTCCGCTGCTTTGCGCTTTGCTTTGTGATAATTGGAAGCGAAAAAATCTCGTGGCATCGTTTCCCAAAAATTAATTGAAGGCCAAATGCAAAGAATCGTATCCTTGCAAATGTGAGCCAAGTCATCAACAAAAGATACAGCTCTGAAAATGCGCTATAGGTTGGTTATGCCCCGAGCCCTTCAATTAGAATCCCTAAATCTCTACTTTATGACTCTCGTGAACATTTGTGAACTGTGTAATCAGTTTCATTAGGCTTTAATTGCTTTTTCGTAGAAGAGTTGATATATAAGTAAACAGTCAGTTACCATGCGTCATGAAAATATTTCTGTTTAATACAGTCGAACCTCTTTATAACGGACACCAAAGGGACAGGAATAAGTGTCCGTATTATAGAGGTGTTCGTTTTAGAGAAGTAGGCTTTATATGGATTTCGGTCTCTCAGGGACCAAATGAACTGTTCGTAATAGAGAGGTGTTCGTAAGGAGAGGTTCCACTGTATCTTCAATATATAATACAGTGGAACCTCTCCTTACGGACACCTCTATAGTACGGACACCTCTCTATGACTCACTTGGTCCCTGAGAGACTGAAATCCATATAAAGCCTACTTCTCTAAAATGGACACCTCTATAACACGGAGACTTATTCCTGTCCCCTTGGTGTCCGTAATAAGAGGTTCGACTGTACATTGCAATATTGATGATTAACCTTTTTGCTTATCACTTAGATCAACAACCTAATTTTAGCGGGCCATCTCGTTCATGATATCCCCATTATATCCCGACGTATGGTCCGCCATATAACCATTATATAAACAATAATGATATGATCAAAGTAGTCTGCAAACTACTCAACTACCATTTGTACTCCGGCGATGTAATTCGACGTGACGTGATGAAATAAAAGATGATTTCTTTTTTTTAGTCAATGCCTTTCGCCTTTGGTCAAACAACAAATAGGTCTGAGAAGAAAGATAATGCAAACAAATGAAAATGGAAGTCATTTCTAGCTTCGACACCATAGACATGAAAATTTTTGTATTTTTTCTCAGAGAAGGAGGGGAGAATTGGTTTGCAGAGAGTCCACCGGACTATCCAAGCCAGCCCTCAGCCGGCTCGACTAATTCGCGACCAGTTTGGTATTTCAAAAGTGAACCTGTTCACTACAAGAGCACAAAACCCTATAACCCTTTAACCTCTAATCAGAACAAATTCTCCTACCTTGTCCTCATACTTTTCGGATAAAAGTACTGGAGAGAAGTTATTAGAATATCAAGAAAATTCACCTTGGGTGATCATATCCCTCATTCTCATGACCTCAGGGGTTGAAAAAGCATTATTGATATTACAAGGAGAAATTTGATACTGATCGGGCTTTAAAAAAGGGTTAAAACCTTAATCAGAAATAAAAAATTTTTTTACTTCGATCAGATTTCCCAGAAATCTGCACATATCCTTCAAGTGTGGGCGAAAAGAACCTAAGTAAGTAGTGTACGTGACAACGGCAAACAGAGTGGACCCAATGAAGACAGAATGAAGGAAGTCGTTAAATAATAACATTCTATTTAAAGTTCAGTTCTGTGCGCGCATGCGCAATGAACGAGTTATCGCGATTTGGGGTTTTGTCTGCTAACTCCTTCCATTGACCGAAACTAAGGGGCAACTTTCCTTTCAGGAAGGATATTCTCCAACCAAAATCGTTCACATGTCTCAAGTTTAATTCGTTAAGAACACGACGAAAGCAAAACATTCTTTCAACAAAAAGATGTTAAACACACGTCATCAAACATGGGGTGCTAAACGTTTCAACATCGTTGAACTAACAAATGTTGTACAACCATGTTAGATCGTTTAGCCGGGGCTTTTAATTGCCTTTAAGTAACATTATGTGCATAATGCACTCCCACAATATGCGGCATGGGGTCCGCGAATCCTTGTAGCTGTTGAAGCTCAGTTTGATGCGAGTACCGCTTTTAATACGGTAACCCGGCTATTCACATCTGCATTCACGAGTTGGCTCACAGGAGCCTTTGATTGGGGATTACGGTGATCCTAAAATTAAACAAAATACAAATTAAACATGCATTTACTACGCAGGAATTCATTCTGCGCGCATTTTTCTTGTGCCTGGGTGTTTAGTGTGATGAAGTCTGCAGTTTATACCTCAGTTATTAGGCTCGATCAGATGAAACCAGTCGAGACTCTCAACAGCCATTTGTAAATAACACTCTGAAATCAGTCAAATCAAATGAGTGCTAAATACTCCAGTATTTTAATTACGTACTTTATTTATTTATTTGACGTAATAAAGGGAGCCGTGAAATTAGCATAAATTAATTAAATTTTGAGTGCATTCGCTGATCCAATTTTCGTTGCGCATAAATTAAAACACTGTGGGAAGATTCCAATGCTAGGAGACATAGAAATCACAAAGTGTACAGCAATGTGCACATCTCAGAGCGTCATCACTGGCAGACATTTCACCAACACCGAGGGTAAGAGTACTCGTCGGAATTATTAGTGGCCGAGATAAGCAGATGTAAGTTCATGATGAGATTTTGTTCATGATATCCGGGCGTTTATAGAAAGACGTAAAATACCTAACATTTTGTCTGGGCGGTTGGCACGGGGTACTTATCGTTGTTTTGGGGAGGGGTGAGTTGAAGATTTAATCACGTATCTTACTTCAGGCCTGGCTTCTCTTTGTCCCTTTATCAACCAGTCAACTTAATTCATATTTCTTACCTGAAGACAAAGAATACCATACTCTACTGAAATTGTATTTCCTTAACCCTTTCGACCCTAAAGGACTGATTCATAGTAAGTACCACCCATACTTCGTAGCTCCGTTATAGTTCCGTTACTGCTCAAATACTTGTAATCAAGAAAAAGCGTATGTCCCAATGCAAATTCTCATTGTACCTGAAGAAGGCTGGTTTGGCCAGCCGAAATATAGTACACTCTAAAACGTAATTCTACGTTGTATCGGTCTCTGCTTCTCTTATCATTAATAGGGGTATCGAACGGTCTTTGTTCCAAGTAATAGCTAATAATCTGGCTGAAACCTCCAAAACAGAACAATAGTCAGTTACAGGCTGAACTGTTGAAGAAAGACTGAAGCCAGAGGTAAGGATGTTTTAACCCTATCATAACTGATTTATCGTTTATATATGTATAAAAAATAACTACAAAGGAGGATTATAACGAAATTTCGAGCAATCGAGCCCATGTTAACGAGAATGCAAGCAGTTGCAAAAATTTTGCGAGCACGAGCAAGCGAGCACCCGTGTAATTTTTGCGAGCAATTCGAGCACAGGCCAAATTTTGCGAGGACTACGGTGGCTCATAAGGGACACATCGATTTTTTTCGTCGCAACTTAATAACTTGCGATCGCAACTTATTAACTTGCAATAGCCAATGCAACTTCCACTACTCTGCAACTCTTGGTCTACTGCATTTACTACCCTTTCAATTCTAGAATGATTCCTTCTTGGTCGAAGCCCTCGAGATCTAAGAATCCTTATTAGTTGACGTAGACTTAAGCGAACGCCGTGACACAACAGCAGAAAAGACATAATCTCGGGGTAGTTAAAACCGAGGCAAAAATACTGTTCGATCAAATAATTTCGTTCATGGTTGCCATCTATATTCCTTATGGTTGGCAGATAATCTGGAAGAGCCCAGCCATCTGAAAATTTCAGTAAAACGAAGAGAGTGGTCAAAAAGAAACGCTCATGGATGTAGTTAGCAACCATCTTTTCCCACTGATCAAGAGTCAACACGCATACGCATGCACGCATGTCGATGTAACCAAAAATGTTAATTAGTAAGTTGCGATAGCAGGTTAATAACTTTCGATCGCAAGTTAGTAAGTTGCGACGAAAAAAATCGATGTGTCCCTTATGAGCCACCGTAGAGGACCATTCGATACCCCTATTAATTAACTTAGTCCATCTGCGGTGAGGGCTATTATTTGTTTGTGTAACCTCAGGCTATTGTTTGTGCCCCACAGACAGCCTTTTGTTGTCTTTGGCCAGCTATTGCAGCTACAACAGCTACACAGTGAAGAAGACGGTGGAAGAGGCGAGGAAATGGCCGACGATCGCTTCAGTGTGGTTGACTATGTTGTATTCTCCATAATGCTGTTGATCTCAGCTCTGATCGGAATATGGCACGCTTTTATGGGAGGAAAACAGAAGACCACCGCCGAATATCTTTTAGCGAACCGAACGATGAGTTGCTTTCCGGTATCGATCTCAATACTAGTGTCCTTCCTCTCGGCGATAACATTGCTCGGTCTCCCAGCAGAGATATACACTTACGGAACACAGTTTTACCTGAGTGTTATAGGATATGTTATCCTCTGTGCCATAGTGAGCACCGTGTTCATTCCAATGTACAGACGGATAAATATCACTTGTGTTAATGAGGTAAGAGCTGCTCCAAATTCTCGAAAATTCTCTTTCAGGCCCTATAAATGCCACCTCGTACAGCGAGCCCGCGTCCTGAGGTAGAAATCCTTTTACAGACTTAAATTAGCATTCTCAATCTGTTTGTTGGTACACCCGTTCCTTCGTTCCGGTTCGTTTGTTCGTTCGTTCATTCGTTAATTTTTTTTTCAGTACCTAGAAAGACGTTATTCTGTTGGTATGAGGATGGTGGGCTGTTTTTTCTTCGTACTTTCAGTGGTGAGTATTCATGTTCAAAACTTCTGCTCTCTCCGCGTTTGTTTCTCGTGACTGGCGGAGATAAGGCCGTCACGTTCCATTGACCTCAGTATTCCCAAGATAAGAATAAACAAAATGGCCTCTAGATTCCTTGTTTACATACAGTCAACTCTCGCCTTGCGGACACCTCGCTATTACGGACACCCCGATAGTACGGACAGCAGCTAAATCCCCGGCAAAAACAAATTACAGACGTTTAACTGAAATAAATTCCCGCTGTTTTTTCTTCGTACTTTCAGTGCTGAGTATTCATTTTCAAAACTTCTGCTCACTCCGCGTTTGTTTCTCGTGACTGGCGGAGATAAACCCGTCACGTTCCATTGACCTCAGTATTCCCTAGGTAAGAATAAACAAATGGCCTCTGGATTCCATGTTTACATACAGTCAACTCTCGCCTTGTGGACACCTCGCTATTACTGACACCCCGATAATACGGACAGCAGCTAAATCCCCGGAAAAATAAATTACAGACGTTTGACTGAAATAAATTCCCGCTATTAAAATTGATTTATTATTTGCTTGAAAACGCTCTTACAGATTATTTTATAATTTCGCCGAGAAGTTGTCTAGATTGAGTAGTTTAAATCCCTAAAGTTTAGTCATAAAGTGTCTGACTAGATTTCGAGATAATCGACAATGTTTGAAATGAGAAGCTATAGGCTACCGTTGCTATGGTAACAGTTGTTGCTTGGAAACCGATGAAAAATTTAACTTTGATCATATGTTGAAGTAGTTATGATGTAGTATGAAGGAGATCGAAGTTTATCTTCTATGCGAGATTGTAATTTCGAAACTTTCACCCTAAGTCCAGAAAAACTTCTGCGAGCCTCCTTAAGGGGGCAATACACCTAAATTTGAATGAAATTTGAAGACCCTTTTTAAGAAGGGGTAGAGGAAAGAAAATGATTTTTGGGACACTAACAGACAGTTAAAACCCACGCAAGAACACCCCAGGTTATTAGTGGACTAACTTGGTATCCGTCTATTAATTATTAACTACAAATTCCAATTTTAAAACTTCACTAAATCTTCAATATTTCTTATTTCTCTTAATTTTACTAATCTTTCTAGAAAAACTACTCCTCCCAAATATACCCAAAAATCACCCAAAAATTCACAAAATACCCCACAATACAGATTCACAATTTGACGATAGGGTTTTTGGATTGCTTGAAACGCGAATGAGATATTTTCCATTAAAGTTATGTCAAGTGGCGGAAAAATGGCGTTCAGGTGTAACTCCCCCTTAAGCCATTTCTAGCTAACTAACTCGCGGTCCCGAGGGTGTCCGCAATAAAGGGTGTATGTAGGGCAAAATGTGAGATGTGAGACTGATGTAACTGCAACCTTTTGCTAGCTAAGACACGATCAGTTCAAGACCCATTTTGTATTCCGTTAACTCCAGATCTAGAAACCTCCTGTGAGAGATCTTTTAAGTGATTGTGGCATACATCCTTATTCCATAATAAGGCGATCGAACGCACCCAAGAATCACAGTCGCTTCTTATCTTGATCTACACCAGCAGATATGATACAAACAATCCCAGAAGCAATAATTAAAAAAAAAAAACCACATGGCGGCCAAAAATCGAGTTTTGACTGAGAGTTTGCATTTTTCTCTCAACCCGTTCGGCAGTAAGCCTATTTAAAGATGGCGTCGGTCATTGTTGACTGGTGTAAAATACGTAGAACTGCCATACTTTTGGAAGTACTTTGCCGAGAAAGAATCGCGCTTTTTACGAGCGATTCAGCAGTCAAACCTTGCAGAACACACATCGAACTGCGCAGCTTTGACATTCCAGAGCTGTTCCTTCGGCAAATTTGCGCGTTTTGGGAGGTGGTTGAAGTTATATTTTTGCGGGAATATATATAGAAAGATTTAAGTAATTTAAGTCATTTAAGTAATTTTTCAATTATTTCTTTTCTTTTTGATGCTTTTCGTTTCACGCACATGTTTTAACGAGTTTTTATCACTCCTAGATGTAGCCTGGGAAGTAAGAAGGTCGTTCCCACATTAGTTTGTGAGTTATAGTCAATTGTGAGAACATTTCGAACTGTGCACTAGGAATAAATTATATGGCGTTAATCACGACGTACCTAATAAATAAATAATGCCCTTTACTGGAACGTACTCAGACGTCATGGACAACAAAGAACAGAAAAAAAAAAGGTGTTCGATGAGCACTAGCCTGGGGCGCAGACGGACTTTAACCCTCGGTGATAACTGTATTATTGCCGACGGTTTTAGCCACTCATGAACTGCATATCGGCAACTTTGATACGACTTGTATCGGACCATTTTCATTGACCAATCAGATTGGAGAACGTGACCAGATCTTCAAACTGACACAGAGCATACAACTTCCAGATATGCCACGTATATATGACGTTTCTTGATGTCTTTTGTTCAATGTTAAATAGACTTTATACCTGTTTGTGGCCCTATTTGCTCCGTCACTGGCGTTGGAAGCTGGTAAGTAATCACTCATTTTAGCTCTATGCAACGCTATAAGTCTTTTTAAATTTTGTTACAGACTACATAATGTAAAGCACTCTCGCGCTCGTGGCGGAGAAGCCGAGTGTTAACGGCTATCTTCAGCCAATCTTCTTTATTGCTTTGGTAGCTTGCCCTTCTCTCCGACACAAACTAAAACTATGCTATAAAGTAAGGCTTGTAGCCTTACTGACCTTACTTTAAACTATTCTGTAAGAATGTTTGTGACTCTACTTGAAGCAGGGCCAGATGGTTCCGATAAGCGATAAGAAATACGGTTTATAGAAACGCACCAATGGACAGTAACAGCACAACTGGAGTTACTGGAAATAGATTAAAGGGTGGGGAAGGGAAGGGTAGCCCTAGTGCTGGGTTACCCTAGCAAGAAGTAGGATTACCCTGGCGCTATTGTAACCCTAGCTACCTGCCTTGAAAACACGTCGCATGAAGAAACAAAGAATTGTTTTAGTGCAAGGGTTACCCTAGCTCCCTCCTTGTAAACAGGCCGTAAGTGTTCTTCCTAACCTTGACCTTCAAGGAGGTGGTGGTAAACCTTCTTACAGAATAACTGTCAATTATATATTTACGGAAAAACAGGAAAACACTTTAAAAAAACATTGACATCTAACTTGAATCACGGGAACACCAGGCACTGCCAAGGTTATTGTAAATTAAGTTACAACTACAATGACCTTCAAAACAGCAACAGCAACAAATACCCCTGGTGCGCATGCTCGGAAATGAAATTCTATCCGTGCCGTTAGATTTGTTTGATTTAAAAGAAGTAATTCAATTAAAATTTGACGTGACAATTTTGTCGAAGAGCTTTTGTTTGCCTTCAGTTGCAGGGATTCCGCTCACATTTACTATCCTGGCCACTGGTGCTGTTTGTACATTTTACACAGCGTTGGTAAGTGAGATGTAGAGAATATATAACTGGTGATAACTGATAATATTGTTTGGTTTATTGCGACGCCACAGTACCATTGGCTTGAGGTCTCTCCTCATTTCATAGCCCATGTCATATAAGGCTCATAGAAAAACTTACGTTGCGCGTATGACTTTTTTATAAACTGAATTCCGACGACTAAGATGAAGTTATGCGAGCGTATAGCTGCGTTATGACCGCAGTCAGTGACTGCGGCTCAACTGTATGGCATTGTAGCATGAAAACAACTGCGTTACGTCTGCAGTAAGACTGAGTTATGAGTGCGGTTGAATTTCATGATAATTGCTATACATTTGTAGAACTTGCGCATTCAAATTAATGAACGTTTTCATGTCTACATGCAGGGTGGCCTTAAGGCAGTGATTTGGACAGATGTGTTCCAGTCAGTCATAATGCTGGCAGGCCTAATCACTGTGGCTATTACTGGGAGTCTAGAAGTAGGTGGTCTAAAGAAAGTCTGGGAGATCAATCAAAGATACGGACGAATCAACTTTTTTGAGTATGTACCAATTTAAATAATTTATGTTTAAAATTACCTCAGATTTAGAGATCTGATCTCAAGGTTGGCCTCTCGTTGTGAGCTTGGATAAGGCATCACGCATGTTCTTTTTAAAGGACTTGCAAGTCATCCAAGGAACGTTTCTTTTCTTTTTTTTAATAAACAAAGTAGTCATAACCACGAAACAGCAGCCTCCAGTAATTCATGAATGCTAGGAGCTAGGAGCTTTGTCAACAACAGTGTAATCAACAACACAAACAAGTCTCTGTTTACTAAGAATAAAAAGGAAGTACTGGCATAAATGAAATAACACCAGGGACACGCGTACATACACACAGAAAGACAAAGCATACATACCTCTATATATACATTTAGCAACAGGAAGCCGGAAAATATTTTGCCACTATCACGCAAATTTTTGCTGTTACTAGTAATTGTCAACAAAGTTATCCTAGCCAATGTGGTATGAATTAGTTTGTTGACAGTGAACTTAAGAATTGGTTCATGCTGAGCGTGCGTATATCGATCGAGTTATGGATGCACGCGGGAAGTTGGGAGAGCACGAGAGAAGCGTAAGAGTTCGCCGAGAGCAACTCTAGCTTCTTGAGTGCTCTCTATACTTTCCAAGTGCATCCAATACTCGATATATGCACAGCTAAGAGCATGAACCAATTATTTTATAACATAGTGACAACAAAGTATCGAAAAGTGGTACGCGGAAAACAGGTTTTATTTGTGATTGGTTACAAAATTCTCTCAATGCGCTGTACCGAAAAACAAAGGTTCTTATCAGCTGTTTACAAACTAAGCGACGAAACCCGAGTTTGTCTGCAAGTTGTACACGTCATTTTATGGACACGCGGCCGTGCATATGTTGAGAAATGTACTATGATGACGCTAACAGGAATTAGGGAAGCACGCTCACTATGTTATAATGTTCGTTGTCGTTGTTTGTTTTCTCTTTTAGTTTCAATCCAGACCCCAGAGTTCGCAACACCTTCTGGTCGATAACAATCGGTTCAACTATGACCCTGATCCCTGTCTGGGGTATTGCGCAATACTTTGTCCAGAGGTATCTCTCCATAAAGACGATGACGAATGCGAAAAAGTGAGTACATCTGATTGATGAGCTCGATTTGAACAAAGTCAAACACAATTCGACTACAGTGGGATCTCGATATTCAAACCTTCGATTTTTCGAATCGAAACCCCCGGCGATTCTTAGAACCAAAAGTAATTTCCCTTGGATTTGCCTTGGTCAGAACTCCTGATTTTTTTAAATCAAATTCAGTTTCTCTAGGAGGTTCGAAAAATCGGCATTCCACTGTATTTAAAGCTTTGAACCTGAAATAACATTTGACTTCAGCACTACAATTATTGGATTTTCTTCAAGCCTAGCCCCCCGTGTTGGAAGAACTTATTTTTTTTTAATACTGTTTCCAAGTTCGGTACAGATCTCCTGATTTTTAAAATCAAATTCAGTTTCTCTAGGAGGTTCGAAAAATCGGCATTCCACTGTATTTAAAGCTTTGAACCTGAAATAACATTTGACTTCAGCACTACAATTATTGGATTTTCTTCAAGCCTTGCCCCCCGTGTTGGAAGAACTTATTTTTTTTTTTAATACTGTTTCCAAGTTCGGTACAGATCAAACATTTTCAGCCAATAGTTTTCCTTACGGACAAATCATTGATCGTTTAGCCACCTCTGCCAAGACAGCTTCCGCAAACGGGGAAAAGTAACCAATCAGAAACGAAATTTTTGTGACCTCGATGTATTTTGTAAAAAACAAACGTGCTTAACCTCAGACTCTTATTTAAGAAAATTTGGATAAAATTATGTGAAAAAGAGGAGAAGGCAATTCATCTTCATGAAAAAAAGCTGTCTCTTTAAATGTACATATGAAGAATATCACAATAGACAGAAACGAAGACTTAGACGACAAGAGTATTGAAAGGGACAAAAGGACAAAAGGCTACAGCTGCTGGTTAGTCAAGGAATGAGCTGTATTTTTCAGCTTTGGAAATTTATTAAATTAATTCTTGAGATTCGGCCTGCCTTCGACGGTTGTCATCGATTTGCTTGGTGCTTGCTCATTTAGTCACGAATGTTTTGTTTCTCGTAATGAGATGTTGGATGAAAATGCTTGATCGCCAGTTTAGCCGGGGTTTTAGTCTCCCTTTATTCTCTGATGCACTTCGAGTGGATTCCAAATTCAAATAACTGCTAAGATAAGTCTTATTACCGATCAAACAAGCTGAAACTCGACTCGTCCCAAGACCGTCTCTATGTTCAAAATGGCGGCATGTATTACAACGCACAAATGGCCGCCATCTTGGATTGCACAAGACAACATCAAAAACTAACCTTCACTAGAAGCAACGGCATGTAATTGCCTAAAAATGCTCTAACGATCATTTCACTTTACCAAAGAAGCCTTGGATTCTACAAGACGTTTAAATGACAGCAAACAAACGAATACTGAATGCCTTAAATCGTTCTTGTAGCAGAGAGATTATCATCCCTCACTTAACTGGAATTTGGTAACTTCAATTGATACACTTTAATGACAGCATTAATTATTGTCTTTTGCTTGTGTGTCTGTTAGAGCATTGTGGCTGAATATTCCGCTCCTTTTAGTTGTGATAACACTCTGCGCATTGGACGGACTGGTTATATTTGCAACTTACGCCGGGTGCGACTTGCAAGAACAACGGAAGATTACGAGAGGCGACCAGGTGAGAGAACACGGATCGAACGATCTCTTGAGTTAATTAGCCTTTTTTCATTTTTAAGCCACAACATGATATCGTTGTGTGTGTCTATTCAATATTCTGACATCACTCTTTTATGTGGCTCCTGCTATACTGAGGGGAGCAGGGATGGCACAGTGGTGAGAGCATTCGCCCCACACCAGTTTGGCCCGGGCTCGATTCTCGGACTCTGCGTCATATGTGGGTTAAGTTTGTTGTTGGTTCTTGTCCTTGTTCCTAGAGGTTTTTCTCCGGGTACTCCGGTTTTCCCCTCCCCTCAAAAACCAACATTTCCGAATTCTAATTCGATCTGGAATCGGAGGGCCACAGGTCTGTCAATCGTAACAGACTCAGTGTTATATAGTGTCACCCTCGTTAAACAAAGTTGATTTACTGTAAATTATGATGTCCACTGAAGATCGTTCTAATTTTTCATCTGTTGAAGAATTGAAGCTTAAAGTGTGTCCCTTCCAATGAATGTTTATGAAAAAAGTGCTGTTCATTCCGCTAGGTAAGGTGGATCTTAGTTACCAGATCGTGCCGTTCTAAATAAAGCTACCTAGAAATACTAACGGTTGATTTATACGTTATTCTAAATAAATCTACTAAGTTTTGTACCTTGTCATGACCCTACACCGCGTTATTTTCAATGATCATTCTTCGCAGGTTCTTCCCTTTTTCGTTATCAACAAACTTGGACATTTGAAAGGCTTGCCGGGATTGTTTACCGCTTGCCTGTACAGCGCTGCTCTCAGGTATTTGATTTATTTTGTAAATTATTTTAAATTTGCTTGTTGCGTGGTTTGCTTTTCTTGCTTTTAAGCACGGTGTTAGAGATTCATGGCTAGCTGGCTGGCTGGCTTGATGGACGGCTGGCCGTGGATTCGTCCATCGGTCGATTTCATTTGACTTATTGATTGAGTGAGCGAGTGATTGATTGATTGATTGATTGACTGATTGATTGATTGATTGATTGATTGATTGATTGATTGATTGATTGATTGATTGATTGATTGATTGATTGATTGATTGATTGATTGATTGATTGATAGCACAATATCATCAGCACTAAACGCCATGTCTCTAGTGGTACTAGAGGACATCGTTAAGAAAAAGTTCAGCGTCAACGATCAAGAAGCCACTAGGATCAGCAAAGTTATTGGTGAGTACCTGAGAGCCTTGAGGCGTTCCGAAAAAGCTGGCTAAATCGAACTAAAAAAAATGAAGTCAGAGAATGTTAATTGAAAGGGGTTGTTTAACAGCGAGGGAACTTTTGTTCGAGAAGTTGCCTTACTTCTCTAATAAATGTATACTAAAAATAGACATGATCTAGCAACGATATCTATTCAGGTGCCCCTAAATATATAGAGCTATTTCAAATAAAGACCTGACTTACATTTAAAAAATGACGATAACACATACAGTCGGAAAATGCTTAACTTGAAATGTATGCAAATTTCTCCCACGATATTAGCGATCGTGTTTGGTGGAGGCGAAAAACGTTTTCTTCATTTTTTTTTTTTTTTTTTATTTATTTTTATTTTTTATTTTATTGGTTTTCAATGTATATTTCGCATTTGTTTCGGTTTTGCTTTGTGATTGGTTGACAGAACCCTTTGCCACTTTCTCAGTCAGTGAGAACCAATACCAAAACCAATCGACCTTACTTGCACGCGTTTTCCCCCGCTTGGCGACGGTTGTATTGGCATCGAATTCTGATTGGCTCGTTATATTGTTTAACCCTGCTGTGATTGGCCCGAGTGATCACTTTTTGTTTTGATTTACCACACTCAATTTAAAGGTGCTCTTAAGTAGGATGTTCACGAATTGTAGTCGGCTTGAGATAACCGATTACATTTCTCTCACCGATGCCGCAGTTACATTTTTCTCTTTACGAAAGTATAGCGTTATATGTCAGTTTTAAACAACTAAAATATACAATATGTTTAGCACAACTTGTTTGCTTATCTGATTTTATGCACGTACCATGGGAAAAGGGCATCTTATTATCAAGTCTGAAAACATATTTTGTTTTTTTGACAAGCTGTGGTGTTTGGCGGCATAATCATGGCCGGTGCATTTGCTGTCAAATACGCTGGATCAACAGTGCTACAGGTAACAATCCTCCACGTCATATGTATTTTATGATTTAAGTTCTGTGATATGAGATTATTGTTTTTGCTTCCTTGTTTGTTAATTATTCAGTATCTCAGTTAGTTGCTGGGCGTATTCTTTTCGAGGTACTTTGATCACTTTTACTAGCAAGGACTCAAGAGTATTACGAGCTTTTTTTTTTCAATGAATTTTTTTTTATTGACAAAAACACGGAGCAGTACAGAAAAAAAGACTTTCTTAACTAAAAAGCTGCTTAGAAAAGTAAAGAAGGAAAGAACAACTATGTTTACACACAATTCAAATAAAGGAAAGTAGTAGTAGTAGTAGTAGGCATCCTACAGTCTCAGGAGACAATGGTATGCGCCCTGTTGGGTCAGTCGTTCTGTTGAGAGCAGAGCCGGATGTGGCTCAGCAGTCAAATCCTAGCATGGCAGTCTCTGCCACAATTGTTGCACGCAAAGTTGGATGACTGGTTAGAGTCCGTGGTTTGCTGTCTCTCTTTACGTTGTGTCGGTTTGTTCTCCAGCTGGAGGTTCCTCTTCTCCTCTCCACTCCTGAAACCATCACGTACGGCATGACGCCAGCTGTCTCTGTCATCTGCGAGCTTTTCCCAGCTTTCTGGGTTGATGTCCGTCAGTTTCAGGTCCCGCTTGCAAACGTCCTTGTAGCGGAGAGCTGGGCGGCCTAAAGGGCGGCGTCCCGAGGGTAGCTGACCGTACAAGAGGTCCTTTGGGATGTGACCGTCTTCCATACGGTGTACGCGTCCCAGCCACCGTAGTCGATGTTGACAGATCATGAGGTGCATGCTGAGGGAGCCTGCCTTATCTAGGACAGCTGTGTTGGTGACTCTGTCCTGCCACATAATGCCTATGATTCGTCGCAGGCAGCGAAGGTGGAGGCTTTCCAGGCGGTTCTCTTGTCTAGCGTAGGTTGTCCAAGACTCACTGCCGTACAGCAAGGTGCTGAGGACACATGCCTGGTACACCTTGAGTTTGGTGCTCAAGGTCAGCTGGTGATTTTTCCACACTCTCTTGCTCAGCTTTGATATGACTGCAGAAGTCTTAGTGACAAGTTTGTCGATCTCGGCATCAAGTGATAGATTGTTGGTGATTGTGGAACCGAGGTAAGAAGCGGTCGGTGACCTCGAGTACCTCACAGTTGATGTTGATCGAGGGTACAGCAGGAACGTCCTGGCCCATGACGTTGGTCTTCTTGATGCTGATTGTCAGTCCAAATTCATTGCAGGCATGGACGAACTTGCGGATCAGCTGCTTGAGGCCTTCCTCAGTGTGTGAGGTCAGGGCTGCATCGTCAGCAAACAGCATCTCCTTGATGAGAACAGTTCGAAATTTGGTCTTTCCCTTTAGGCGAGCCAGGTTGAACAGCTTCCCTTCGTTTCTAGTGTGCAGGTGGACTCCCTCGTCTGAGTGGCGGAATGCAGAGTTCAGTAGCATGGCAAAGAAGATGCCGAACAAGGTTGGCCATAGAACACAGCCTTGTTTCACTCCACTCAGGATCTCGAAAGGCTCGTAGTTGACTGTTGCCTGCGTGTCGTCATGAAAACAGGCAGTGATGCTGAGTAGCTGCAGGGGCACCCGATCTTCTTCGGGAGCCGGAACAGACCTCCCCTGCTCACAAGGTAAAAGGCCTTGGTCAGTTCTATAAAGGCGATGTATAATGGCATCTACTGCTCGCGGCATTTCTCCTGTAGTTGGCGCACGGAGAAAATCATGTCCACCGTTGATCTCTCTGCCCTGAAACAGCACTGGGACTCGGGGTAGATGCGGTTGGCGAGGACTTGTAGGCGGGTCAGAACCACGCGAGCGAAGACTTTGCCCACAGCGCTCAGCAGCGATATTGATGATCTCTGGACGAATGCCGTCTTCACCTGGTGCTTTGCCACTGGACAGTGCATCAATGGATTTGCTAAGCTCCCCTACGGTCGGCTCAGCGTCCAGTTCCTCAAGGACAGGCAGGTCTTCAATGGTCTCCAATGCTTTTGGAGAGACTGAGTTTTCTCTGGATTAGAAGTCGAGGTAATGCTCTACCCATCTTTCCAGCTGCTTGTCCTGGCCTGTGATCACCTCTCCTGTTTTGGATTTCAAGGGTGCCGTCTTCTTTGTTGCTTTTCCAGTGGCCTGTTTGATGCCTTCATACATGCCTTTGATGTTGCCCATGTCTGAGGCTTGCTGGATATTCTCTGAAAGTTGGACGCATTGTAATAGCCCAATTTCGAGGCACAAACTTTCAGAGAACATCCCTTGAAAGGAAAGTACACCTAGAGTATTAAGCGAAATAAGAAAAATCGCCGAAATCTGTATGAGGAAACCGTTTTCTGTTCATTTTCTTTGGAAAAGAAAGTGGAGAACCCTAATTTTTCTTTACCGAGAATTCCTCTTTTAATTTTCAGCAAAGCGTACGCGATAGATGCATTTAGTTACAAGGCTTATATTTAGGGGGGCCCTAAGCACTGATTATTTCAAAAGGTTGTTTTGTTGCCTGGAAAGCATTCCTTACTTTGTACTTGTTTTCGTGCCATAAATTACGGAAACCTAATCAACGTCAACACTGCGTAGCAACTATTTTATACACTAAAATGACTTTGTTCGAATTCAAGCACGCAAACACTTTCCAGCATTAGGTCAAATACCTAAATATCGAATGAGAGCGCGCGGTAGAGAAACACAATTGTAAGGAGTTGTTCTAAAATGCCTTTTTTTGTTTAGCTTGCCTATAGCATTACAGGCTTAACTGGTGGAGTCAGTCTGGCTTTGTTTCTAGCAGGATTTTTCGTTCCAAGAGCAAATACAAAGGTGAAGAAACTTTGGTCATGATGATTGTAATGTTTCATGACCTTAACGATTGTAATCTTTATTTTTAGTATGGTATAAATTGATTCTGAAAATTTATTAGCGGACGATCAGCAACAAACTATCATAGTCCAATTTCGATATATCAAAATTCAGCCTGAAACAATAAACATCACTGTGAGGCTCCGAGGAATAAACTTATATAAACTCTGCAATTTTTTCCCCGGAGCCAAGAAGTGATGTTAATATATCGAAATTGGGTTATTTGTTTTTTCTATTCACAACGTTTTTTGTCCAGTAACGTAACCTCTTGGCCTGTCAATCTGGGAAAGGCTTAAGAAGAATGACCAATAAGGGTTATAGACTATTCGGTGAATTTTTAATGCATAATTGAACGAGGTTCCTTATTATTTAAGGACATTGAACCAGCGAATCAGCCAACCACCCAATGTTATGAAAATGAAATTGATAATAATAATTATACACGATGAAATTTTTTCCGAGCCCCAGCAGGAATCGAACCCACGACCTTTAAGTTAGTTAGAGCATCCAAACTAGTATCTGGAAGGCCGTGGGTTCGATTCCTGCTGGGGGCCAGGAATTTTTTTTCCGAGAATTTTCACCTTGTACTTACTACTATCTATTTCATTTTCATCACATTGAACTAGCAAGTGAAATATGGCCTGAAATTCCCTTCTATTTCTAACCTTTTTGGGATATGAAACTTGAATCTTGAACAGAACATTGTATTGACTCAATAAACGTTGCCGTTGTTGTTGCGTCAATAAATAGATATTAATGACATTTTTGTCAATTATTTCACCCAGGGAATGTACGTTGGAGTCGTTGTTGGTTTTGCTTTGGCCCTCTGGGTGTTTACGGGTTCCTTGTTTTATCCTCCTAACAAGTATCCAGGCATCCGCTCGGTCAGGGAGTGCCCTTTCTATCAAGAAGCCTTAGCGGCCAACTCTTCCTTTGCCAACGATACAGCGAAGATCTTGGCTAAATATGACGACGGATTTATCAGGAACCGTTACAAACCATACGCAAGGTAAGACACTCTGGAAGACTGATTGTTTTGCAAATAGCACGGTAACGTAACCTACCTCGCTTTCATAGTATTTGGCAGCAGATGACCCAAAGACAATTAAAACACATGACCAAAAGTTCAATCAGTTACGATGTTGTTATTCGCGTATTCGCGTGTCTTCTACAAACGGCGGCCATTTTGAATAATTTCAGCGCGGTCGAATATCACGAGGGATAGGACCAAGTTTCCTAAAACAAACCGGGCGAATTCGGAGCTCTGTATTCGTGGCACACGCCGGCAGAACCTCTGCGAAAGCATAAAGCATCTCAAGATAAGTGGGAATCTTAGTCGCGGGGGGAGTTTCCTGCCTTCCAAAGGAACAGACCTTATTCTCTCTATATGCAATTGCCCATTACAAACCGATCCTTTGTCTTTTTCAGTGGAAGTAAACAATGCATGACAGCGTGAATATGACCGATTCAAAAAGAGACTACTCGCTTAAGTAGCGTCACGTGATCTGTAATGGGGCAACAAAACAACGAAGCGAATAAGGTGTAGTTTTCGCACTAACCACACTGAAAAACTTTCTTCAGCCGAGTGATCCAATACGGCGCTCGAGAAAATTCTTCGAAAAGCAGAGAGCAGTTGTAGAAAATTCCCACCTATGCAACTCGGCCCAGATGACCAAACTTTTCCGAAAGCTACTTTATTTAAAATTCTTTCGGTTTCTGATTTTATTTTGCAGCACCCCATTAGCTGACCTGTACAGCTTATCATACCTTTGGATCGCCACGTTGTCGTTTCTTGCAACAACTATTGTCGGACTGATTGCAAGTCTAGCTCTTGGTGATTATACAATCTTTTACGTACACACCTACTGAAGAATTTTCCTCTCCCATTTAGTTTTGTTCAATACGCTATTCATCATTTGTGTAGTGTTTTGACGACCAACTGTTTTCAAACACTGATGCAGGGTTGAATTGCCTAAGCTCCAGAAGGCCTAATTATACTGCTTAAACATATCACAAGAAAGTCGTCAATCTGATGGTTATACAGTAATCAGCCATCAAACAGTACCCGTCGAACAAGCGCACTATATACGGTCGTGTGATGCCAGTTCCCTTTTTCTAACTCAAACAAAACAATCCACTGTCTTTTGCTTGTCTTGTAATGAAGAAAAATTTACCTATTCCTATTTTCCCTCAAATTCTGTCACCGCCGTTAAGTATGGTTCAGTCAGGTGAATAATTTTGTTCCCAGTTTCTGTCAATCACTCGTACAATGATTTCGCTTCGTTCTGAACTGTTAACAGTATTGTACTATACTGTTTAGGAAGAGAAGAATTTCGTTGCCCTCGTAGCTATTGTAACATTCTGGTTGCCAGATTGCACAACCCGTTATTGCATTCTTAACAACAGCTTCTCTGTTTTCATCAAAGAAACTAAGGAAGACCGGCAAAAGCAATTGAACCCCAAATTGCTGTTCCCACTGAAGGCCTGGTTACGTGGATTTTTGCCTGGTCACCAATTCCACTGGGAAGAAGAAAGCTACTGTGATGAGACGGACAGTGATGACGAGAAGGTAACGTTAATTTATTCATTCAAAATTTCCTTTGAATAAATTATTTATAGTTATAATTGATTCAAAGAAAAAGTACTTCTTGAGATATCCAACGTTAAGTGTTCAATTTCTTTTCTTTTAACTGTATTTTTCAGAATGTTTTGAATAAAGAGCCACAAGATGAAATTACAGCATTGTAAAACATATCAGCAAACTTGTTCATAAACGTATAGAGACACCAAAATGTACCAAATGTAGAGATGAATGTAGAGACGCCAGAGAGTTAAACTAGCCGCTGCAGGGCCGCCCCACGGGACCAACGATCTCAATGTACCCTCTGCGAGTGGCTGCTTTAAGTATGTAGCTGACACCACTGTTTATGAGGTAGTTTAAAAGAACGGCAACAGTCTTGCTGGGTTTTCAAAATGCCATTTCCGAGTTACTTTAGGCCTCACTATGAAAGCAAGGCTAAGTGCAAAGTTTTTATTATGAAAAACATGGAAACAAAACTAATTTTCATATGAAAAGCGTTGCACTTAGCCTTGCTTTCATAATGAGGTTCACGGCACCTCAGAAATGACATTTCCGAGGCCTATTATATCAATGTCGTACTGGCACTAGTATTATTGTTTGTAAATGAGATTTTGTGATTTCCAATGTAGATTACTGTTTAGCGAAACAGCCAACCACCTCATGCTATGAAATAGATGATATGTACACGATGAACAGGTCGCAGGCTTCGTGTTATAATTCCTGGAGACTTATAACCCCAGGCTGTGACCTGCTCACCACATGAGTCACCCATAGCTCAGTGGTTAGAGCATCCAGACTAGTAACCAAAAGATCGTGGGTTCGATTCCTGCTGGGGGCTCGGAACTTTTTTTCCGATAATTTTCATCGTGTACAATGATATATATCATCTATTTCATAGCATTGGGTGGTTGGTTGGTTCGCTAAATTTCTAATTGTACATAACGCTTATTTGATGTACTTGCGAGATGCAAGTAATTTAGCGGTTAATGTGCTTGTATGATACAGGTAATTCGCTTATATGATGAGTGTCCAGTGTACTCGCGAGATGCGAAGTCCTCAGACTTATAACTTCAAGCCTGTGACCTGCTCACCGCATGAGTCACCCATAGCTCAGTGGTTAGAGCATCCAGACTAGATTATTGTTATTACTTTAATTAGCATTTTGTGTAATCCCTTAGCCATTCAGCTTTATACTGTCATTGAGGTTTTAATAAACCATCTATATAACTCTATCTATCGATAGATCGATAGAAGTTTTCTAGGGTAATGTATAGCTCATACCTGTATTAAGAGAATTTCGATTATTATCAATAAACAATGTTTAATGATTCAACTTGAATCAGGTCATAATATGATGACGTCATGACGCTGTCTGAACGCTACTAATTACACGCACGCGCAGTAAACATTCACACAATGATAATTTAACTGGTTTGTGATTATTTAACTCTTAATTGAATTTTTTCTTGTGTTCGTCTGTAAAACAAAAAACTATCAGTGTAAAAGATTTTTTTTTAATTGGCCAATAAAGATTAGGTTCGCGTCATGATTTACATTAAATGCTAAATGGCGTTGTGTTGTTGGACTGTGTTGTACTTCAAAAAATAAACCAAGCTCCATGCCTTGCGTTGTTACTGTTTTGTTGCATATTATGTAAAAAGACGGATTTCTTCTGCCATGCTTGCTTTTCCAGTTATCCGGGCCTTGTAGCAATCCAACACCTTGCATGCATCATTCACGTCTCATGACCATTTCAAAAGTTCCACACCTTCTTAGCGCCTTCCCGCTGCAATGACCATTAAAATCTAGATTTGTAGGATATTTAAACTTTGAAAGATGACCTCCCATGTAGCTTCGCTAAGCTGCGAGAGTTAATGCGCTGGACCAAACATGACTTGAGAGCTGTGAACAGCTAAAAGGAAAGAGAACGTAAATGGATCAGTGACAATACTCCACTTAGTTACAACACCGTCTCTGGATTCGTTTAGGTAAACGTTTAATCTGAGTGACAGTGAAGTGAGTGATAGGGGAAGGCGGCGTGATCAAGTGTAGTATAGTTCCCCCCCCCCCCCCCCTAGTTTTCGTACCCTCTCGCCCGCTTCTTCGCGTCTCCCGCGGACCCTGGAACAGGCTACAGTGATTAGGACGCCAGGCTTGTAATTCAGAGGTCTCGGGTTCAAATGTTGGATTTGTTTCACGGTAGCTCCGCTTTCAAATCCAAGTTATATATTGTTAGCTTCCTTGTAGCAAGGATCTTGAACGGCGCCCGGACATGGGAGTCGTTTGTTCTAAGAACGCTTTGGCCGTCTGCTTGGGGCGGGAGGAAATGCTGTATCATTCAGAGCAGCAGAAAAAAGGAAGCTCAAACTGGCGCTAATAAAGAACAAGAAAAACGTATACTTACATCTTTGCCGTTGTTGTTAAACAATGCGTCTCTAAAGTTTTTGACATCCATCATCGCAGCAAGGTTTTTCAATATAAATCCTTCGCAAAATGACATCAGCTCCTTTGCAGAACACAACTGAAATTCCACAACAGGCAGATCTTAAAGTATTTCTTTGTTTGCCTAGTAATGCTTAATACAAAGACAGCTTATCTTCACTGTACCATAGCCATTCACTTTGTTAAAATTCACTCTATTTCTAGTGCTTTGTATTTTTAAAAAATAGAAAAGTCTGGCTACTGGTGGCAGGAAGCAATAAGGCCGGGTTACTACAACCACTCCCCGCATGGAATACTTAAGCAATCACCCGGTCACAACTTTCCCTGCTTGTCTCTAACATTTTGCTTGATTTATCTAACAGTTCTTTGATAAATACAGGTAACTGCAGGTATCCTAGCCTAGGCTTTCCTAAGCATTCAGATAGTGAGAGTAGTATAACGAATTTCCTAGAGGAGGGCAATGTGGGGGAGACCCAGTGGGTTAGGCTAGCTAGGATGAGACCTTTCTCTTGCAAGACAATATGCACCAGGTATAGCCTAGTGTAAGACTGATAACGCCTTGACGGGAGACGATGAATTTCTACTGACCCTCGCGTATGCATATGTGTCCATGACGCTTTCACAGTCGAGGTGATCAGCGGCAAGGCGCTCACATAGACGTTTCAGTGTCTCTAACATGAAGAACTCTGAGGCCTGTAACAGCTGTTGAGAAAACGTATAGATATTAGACCTTTAGATGCAAAAATGGTTGATATTGGCCCCACTAAGTAAATTACTTCTAAATTAGCCCTACTAACCTCGTTCTTGAGTTTAAAAAGAAAAAAAAATACTTCAGTGACCGAGGCTAGTGGGGCAATTTGACAAAAGAATATTAAAATGTCAGCAATTTTTGTATAACGTCTGTGGTCTCTGTGAAGTAGGTTGCTGACCAGGGAGTTTTTCAAACACGCGTCGCACTACTAAACACTTACTTCCAGAATTGCGACTTGATCACGCGGTTGATCTAGCGTTCCGCTGTACAAGAACTGAATCACAAGCTGAAAAGATAGAGTGAGAGCTTCAGTTTTTATCACGGCCATTAAACATTAGCACTGAGAATTGTATCAAAGGTAACGGTACGGTAATTCTGTCTCGCTCTGAAAATGAGGGAAATAAGGATCAGGTCAACTATATTTCCACTAGATATTAAGGACGGTGCCTGCTTTTGTTACTGCGCATACGTTCTGCGCATCTCGAGATACTCGGGTTTCCTATGGGTGGTGCCTACTAATACAGGGATATTTTGCGCGGTTTAAACTATGTGGAGAAGCAGAACTTATCAAGTGCTCTCGGTATCTGAAAAACAAAATTGGGGTAGCCATGCATTTTAACTCGTGAATGCGCGTAGTGCAATGAACGAGTTATAGCGATAGCTGACTTTTGACTTGGTTGGTTGGTTGGTTGGTCGGTTTTGTCGTTAACTTTCGGGCGTGCGCAGTGAATGAGTTTTAAATCCAATTAGTGGAAAACACACGCGAACATTTATTGTTCACGGCGCATCAGGAAATTCTTATCCAATATGTAGAGAATAATTTGACGATCATTTAGTGCAAGAATGGAGATTTTTCGTTCAATCTGAGCAAAGTTACAAGTTTTTTCAGTTTTTCAGAAAGTCCGGGGTCGTAAACTCAATTAGTGAAAAAAAAAACGTGAAAATTTTTTTCACGACGCGTCAGAATTCTCTCATTCATTCTGTAGAGAACAATTTGACAATTATTTTAGTGTAAGAATGAAGATTTTTCATTGAATCTGAGCAAAGTTATAGGTTTTTTTCGTTTTTTTCTACAAAGTGCGGTTTCTTTTAAGAATTAAAAAAGTGAGTACGAGTGGTTTAATTTCCTACCGTAAATGTTTCATATTTTATGTCACTTATCTCGATGCACGGGCTGCTTCCATCGTTGGATTCCATGGTCATGCTTGACAACATCGCCTGCAAAAAACGGCATATTTTAGTGACGTGACAGTTAAATGTCCAGCAGAAACCTGTAATAGAGAGAAACAGATTGGAATCTACAATGAAAAACCGACTATCCGGGCAACATAACGGAGTTCATTTTGTCGTTTTGCATCTCTTGGAGTTCAATCTTCCGCGTTGTTGAAACCTTATAATAAGCCGTTTAAGCACTTATTTTGCGATATTTTAAGCATTAGAGAAAGTTACTCATCTCTAGCCTGTGCACAGCTTCCTGTTTACCAAGAAGAAAATCTCACAGGCTACTCATCTAGCCTATCACGACTTCGCCTGTCATATTTTGCCGGCGTTCGGGCGTGACACGGCAGGTAAACCACTGATACTCTCAGCTTACGACTCATCTCCTAGTAAATTAAGGAATTACCTTGAATCTCTTGGAAGCCGTTGCGAGTATGATCTTATGAGCGTAAAATGGTCGCTCCTCTACAATGAAGGTGACGTCAGACATTTCAGAGCTATTAATATAATCTGGCCCTGCGTAAGGAACGTAAGGAAGGCGTTTGGAATGAAATAGAAAAATAGGTTAGCATGCGATCTCGTGATACAGAGATGTAAACTAGAAGGGGGAAATATTAATTAAGGTAGATGATGCTGGTGTAAAACAAGAGGTAGCAGGTGATTCTTAAGACCCATTCTAACCCCAACAACACCACTGCAAGCCAGACACTTGGCTCCTGACTATATTTAATCAAGAGAAAATAAGGGACAGAGAGGGAAACTAGGGACGTTCGCTGGGATATGTGAATTTCACATAATCTATTTTTGGACGTTGTCTAAAGGGAAGTCGGTTTTCCGAGACGTCCGCAAACGGTTAGTGTGACGTCACAGGCAGTCATCGGAACGTGCCAACGTTGCATTGTGTAATGACGGCTGTTGAATATTCAGTATGACTTTCCAAAGAGGCATTTACAGGCGCCTTAATACGTTTGCGGACGTCTCGGGAAACAGACTTCCGTTTTCACGCCGTCTAAAAATAGCTGATGTGAAATTCACATATCCCAAGGGCTATACTGGGGGTCTCCCTCTCTGTCATATTTTATTTTTCAGTTTTAATTTTTATGCAGTGCCCTATTGAAAACCACATTATGTGACATAAAAAAAAACTTTCTTATCTTATCTTATCTTATCTTATCTTATCTTATCTTATCTTATCTTATCTTATCTTATCTTATCTTATCTTATCTTATCTTATCTAGTCTTATCTGTCCCCTTATTTTACGCATTAAGCCCTAATATCAACTCGTGTGAGTGATGTGGGCGCCATTTTGAACTCTGGACTATTGAAGTCCTCTCAAAACGCCCGCCGGTTTTTCTCTAAATTTCTCGCAAACCTACCTCAGAAAAGGACGTTTAATTCCTTGATAATAGACGTTTACAGAAAAAGTTCATTTGTGTTGATGTAGTGAGCCATTTTGCTCATCAACACACACAATATTTTCTCCTCCTGTTTTTTACGCAATTTCTTTCAGTTCTTGCTGGGAAATTTATCGCAATTGAAATATCGAGATATTTTTTACCTTTGCTTATCATATCCTGTCTTCTTGTTAACAGTATATTTGATCACGTTGGTTCATTGTAATGAGAAATTAGAAGCTAGTCACGATTGGGGTTTAAGGGGTTAAGTCTCGGACCAATTTGCCTTGTGCAGTTGACAAAAAAATGTAAAATTCAGAGGCATCCACTTTAGTGCCTTTTTTTTTAAATAAACGCTTATGTAACTGATGTTGGATTGACAGATTGATGGACAGCCGATGTTGGTTGACCTGTTTTCTTACCTATTCTTATGGACGTTTGTGTAACAGGAAGATTCTCAATTTCTTGAAGTGGTTCACTACCAAAGCAACATGACAACACTGAGGCGAGTTCCTTTGAGAGAGCCAAGTCCTGAACAGTAAAACATTAAAATCACCACACGATAATTGGGCGTAAATATCTGGGCTTTATTCAATCTCGTACCCAGAGTCTTCAGGCTTTTTGGTCAGCGGGGCAACGCCGGGAAGACTCTGGGGACATCGAATTTTTTTTACCGCAGGATTTCTGCGATAAAACAATGGAAACCGTTACGGAACAGCCAATCAAAAAAATTGAATTTTTTTCGATGTCCCCAGAGTCTTCCCGGCGTCGCCCCGCTGACCAAAAAGCCTGAAGACTCTGAGTACGAGATTGGGCTTTATTAGACCAAGCTAATGCCCTCCGGGAGGGGAGGGAGGGTAACCAAATTACAGCAGTAGACTATCGCGTGCTTTTAAACTGCGATAAACATAATGTTTAACTTTCACTGAAACAGTTTATGAAAATCGAGCAAATCTGATCACCTTGCGAGAAGCCGGGGAGGGTACCTTCCCTATAATGCGGGGAGGCTCCGCCTTGAAAGGGGTACCTTTATCAGGCTGGAGGTATATAGAAGGATATGTACTTGCATTATATTTGTAAAGCCGGTGCCATGGTCGAAATTGTAACATATGCAAATACAAACAGCACATCTCACCTCGCATTCCCTGAAGATGTTGAATAGAATGACAAGTCCATCGTCACAGAAATCGTTTGTATATTCATCAGCTGACATAGATTGAAAGTCACGCAACAAACATCTCAGGAATGACTTCTGTGCTCTCTCGTACGCGTGACCAACAGTCTGACTCCAGCAATGGATGTTCCATGGTACACCTGTTAAACACGTTCAAAGAGAAAGCCATTCGCGTTACATGGCTATGATTGTTAAATTTTGATAAAAAAGGCAACTTTTTTACTGAACAGAGCCCACGTTCCTTTTGACTGGCGAGCGGGAAAAAATCCCTAGATGTAGCCGGATTGGCCGGCAGCGACAAAATGCGACGGACCGCGAAGCGGGTACGACTCTCGCAAGCTAAGGAAGATCCTTTCATCAGCTTGGTCGTTGCACTGCGGATCCCCACAAACAATTAAAGATTCTGTTTTTATCCCTTTTCATTGTTTACAAAACCTTGCAGGCGATTTCTAGGTAACAAACGTTCCACAAAACTCATTCACGCTAAACGGCGGCAAGCTCCTCAAACTAACCTAAGCTTCTTAACTCCATGGTGATGTCAAGACATCCGTGTTCACAGCTATGATACATGGCTTCCTGATGAAGATATAACAGTAATGTTAGTGTAACGTAAACCACGATACTTTCACAATGATTTTACTGAAACATAAGCTATGAACGAGCTTGCATCTGTCACCTCAAGAGCCTTGCTTCGTTTCTTTGTGAGTTTTCTTTCGCCTCCGCCATCTTTTAGCGAACCTACATTATGAAAAGAAAAAGCATGGGTTAGCTTACGCTAACTAGAAAGTATCACTCCGCTAATCATCGGACTACAAATAAAGGTATCTACTCAGCCAATCAGGGCTTGTTTTCCCGTACGAGAAAACTGAAGAAGTAAACAAGCAAAAAAACAAAACTCTGCCGAGTACAAGTTATGCGAAGGCCACGCTCACATTTATCGTGATAGTTTGAACACATATCTGTTTTATCCGGAGTAGTACGGACAGGACCATGTCTACTCAAGATGAACGTTGTCAAAAATATCAATTTTCGGTGGTGGCGGAAACGTACGCCATTTTAAGCTGGATGGAAGGCCAAACCGGAGTGAAAAAGATGAGATGCGTTTTCAAATTTATCCGGACAAGTGTTTACGGGGCCTCTACATGTTTCTTTTGTGAAAAAACATAGCAACAAAAGATTTAATTAAAACGGCAAGAAATACAGACCTTCAGAAAGAATCTCCACTAGTGATAGCATGTCGGTATCCCGTCGTCCACCAGGTTCCGCCAACAGTTTTCGAAGGATGTTTTTATGGCCATGCGCAGCCGCAGCAGCAAAAGCGTTCCCAAACCCCCGCGAGCCAGGACTGAATGATGCCGTGTTTACACTGATGTAGGGATCCGCTCCTTTACTCAGGAGTACGGAGACTAGTTCGTAATCACCTGGTGGGTAAGATCAATAGGATCAAGTGAGGCAGTGATTTAACTAAATTTTAATTAATTGTGAGTCCCATTATGGCAGGTGACACGCCTAGCTGTCAAACGCAGGATCCATGATCCCTCACCAGGGCCGTACCTAGCGCGGGGGCAGAGGGGGCAGCTGCCCCCGCCAGGAAAACTCAATTTGTTTCTAACATCACACTGATCACAAGAAAATCGACTAATTGACTGAAAAAATATTCCTTCAATGTGAATTCCAAATAATTATTTTGGAAAATCTTTTGAAGCAAAAGCCAGTACCGGTTTTCTTATGAAAATAATGATTTTGTCAGTTTGTGCTGCCTATGGTTTAGAATTTGGTGTGTAAATGAAGACTGACAAGCCTACGCCACTTTCTGGCGCGTGTTTTAGTCTTTTTAAATCTAGGTTATACAAGTATATTTTTTTCAGAGATAAATTGGTTTTAAAAGCCTGCCCTGCTCGCAAGTATTTGTAGCGGGTTTGGATTTAACCATCACATGTTCATCATCCGACAGCTCATTTGCGCCTAATGATTTTTGAGTTTCCTCTTTTGAATTCTGTAGCCGCTTAATTACACTCAGCTCTCTACTTTGTCACTTTATTCGAAAACTTCACCATTCCAAACACATCCCGACGGTAAACAAATCCGTACCAGAACGGTTCTTGAAATACAAAGATTAAATAAAAGATGTTAAAAAATACTACAAGTAACGACATGGAATAAGCAACTGAGAAACAATTGAAAACGAACGACCAACAAAAAAACGGCGAAACACAACTTTACAACACTGAAAATGGCGCGCACACTAAAAACTTATGCAAAGAAAACTGGCTTAAAAGGGTAAAAGGAGTGACAGAAAGGCTATTTACATACATAATGATCTATAAAGGTGTGGGGGCGAAAGGTATGAAAGACGTAGCACAAACAAATACAACAAAAGTAGGTGTAAATTAGGCGCGCAGAAAAAGCTATAACTCGCTGTAACAAATTCTCTTCCTTTTGAATATGATCTCTTATTTCGCGTGTTCAACGACGGTGTTTTTATGCCACATAGGGCATTTCAGCTCGGTTTGGCTTGGCTCTTTTAAGTGCTTGATAGTTTTAACTGCCTTTCTTGTTGAGATTTGTGTAATGTTAGGACAGAAATTAATCATTGCCTGTATCATGCAATGAGCTTCATTCTGTAATTGTTGCAATGCCGGGCCCGACTATTAGTGTTTGTCACAAGGAGTTGTGTTTCTTGGCACGGCTATTTGGTTTTTTGGTTCTCTAGTAATCGTTGTAGCGTGTTATAGAGCTATGCAACGTGTCACAGTAATACTGAAAAGGCTTGAATTGTATTTAAATAACGACTGTGTTTTTGCAAATGCTTCGCTCCACTGATATAGTGCGTTTGTATTGTGGAAGCTCAGTGATTTTCTCCCTTTGTTTACAGCAGTGTATCGACTGTGTTTTAAAATGAGAAACAATGTTTGCTTCAAGCTAAACAAGATGTTAACTCCATAAGAAGTCATGGCAATTTAAAACAAAAAGCTTCGGTGTGTTTTTTTTTTCTCTAAACGTCGTAGAGGCAACTTTCTGTGTAGGAGTGAAAACAAAATTAATGTTCAACTAGAAACCCTGTCTACATACGGTAGACCCCTATGAGGGGTGTGCCGAGTTTGCCCCCACAGACAAAAAATCCTAGGTACGGCCCTGCTCACCAACAAGATAGTACGGTAAGGTAAGGTAAGACTTTAATTGAAGAAGGCAACATGTAACAGTAATTAAAATTACCGACAAACTTGTGGCTCTCTAAAAAGCAAAACTAAAAATTAAATCAAATCAAAATCTTACACTTACTAGATAGCTATTTATAACATAGATAGCTAAGACAGCAGTTCACGAATTCGACTTCATCAAACATTCTTAAGTTCCAATTTGATTCTGAATCTAAGGACCACAAGTATTTTTCAGACGTAAGACTTACGTTATTATGATTGCGTCTATATCTCTAAATCCAGAAGCTTAGCCTTTTCCAGAGATTTAAGACACTTTATGAAGTACTTCGCCTTGAAGTCTGTTTTAATTTGTCGAGCTATTTGCTCCAATATTGTCTGCCACACGACAATTTGCTATATACAAACTGAAGTTACAAGGTAACGAAGAACAGAGGTGGCGTTGACCGCTGTGGATGCGCCTCTTAAATTGTTTACGATCCGACACGTGACCTCTTACCTGCAGCGGAAGCCAGCTGTAATGGAGTCTCTACTTGGCTGTCTCTCCCATAATCCATTGCACCGTTAGGACTGGCTCCAGCGTCCAAAAGAAGCTAAGAAAAAACGTCAAATAGTAACGAAAAAGAAAATCAAACGGAAAACGAGTTTCTCGAGGTTAAGGTAAGGACGAATAATTAACAAGCCAAGCATCAATCAAATGATTGTTATTTATCAATTTTTCAATTACTATCACACATCTCATTTACATTGTCTAAAACTTTATTACAGTATTGTCTCACCTGGCAAATGTCAACATGGCCTTTCATGGCAGCAAAACTCAGAGCGGTCCAGGATTTGAGTTCCAGGTTAAGTAGCGGATAAATTTGCTGGTTGTTCGGCACCTTTGCCACAAAGCAACAAAAAGAACAACTTAAGGCATTCAAGGTTAGAATATCTTTCATCGTTACAGAAGAAAGACAACAAGGACGTTGACTTTACCTGAGTGTCTAATAACGCGTGGTACTCTATTAGAGTTTTTGAAAGAGCCTCATTACCATCCGCACATGCGTACATCAGTGGTGTCATTCCCTAGTCATTTAGGAAAGGAAAGATGCTTTTGTACGTCAGTAGGCCTGTACCTTTTTAAAGTTATATTTCCATTGGACCCAGATAAACCTCCAGATGACCTCCTTTGATTTTTAGTGTCAGGCACACTGTTTTGTTGGTCATTGTTTTGTCCTCTCGACCATTAATGTGAGACGTTGCAAACAGTGCAGGTCGCACCTTTTACGTTTCTCACCTCTTCAATACTTTTGTTTAATTTATCTGTCTTATGATGTTTTAAATATTTGTAACTTATCACTTAATTAAGTTAACGTTATCAATTATAATTTTTTTCTCGTGTTTTGTGTGTTCCATTTTTAAATTGTTAGCTTTTCCCCACGTATTTATTCGTCTATTCCATTTTAAGTTACATCTTCCTGCCTGTATGTTGATAGCGTTGACCTTTTCGGGTCCCAACATTGCAAGAGCCTGTGGTATTATATCACTTCTTCCGCATAAAAGCATGCGCATGCCCAGATCCTGTTGAAAACTAGTTGTTGTGGCCACGGATGAGAGGGACCTGGATACGCACAACAAACCACCAGAGCTGAAAAATGGAAATAAAAGAGTTGGAAATTACGAATAGTGGTGTTCTCCAGTTTTTCCTTCGTGTAGTAATTCCAAATAAGGAGAGGGAAAACAGTTACCACAAAGATCTTGGCTCGCAATCATTAAAAGGCATCAGCAACCGCGCCACCTGTCTGACGTCATCATCATCAACCATACCGCTGACACGGTGTTCGGCGTGAAGGCTGGCTACCCTTAGCCACTCAACCAGCGGAGGAAGATGGGAATGCGCCCTGCAACAAGGAGGAGTAGACTCAGAGCAAGATACTGGAAAAGGTCCAAGATTACGATCTAGATTACTGTAACAAAGAAGCATTTTTTGTTTTCTTTTTTACCGTCTTGTAGCCGCCAAAATGTCTGAAATATCCTCGTCAACCTGATGTGAGCACTTCATGAAGTAAAACAACGTGTGTAAAGCGTTTGATGCCCAGTCCACTTGAGAGATAAACTTGTTATCTTTACTCTGGTACACGTCCGCGAACCGCTTTTGAGCCTGCGATACCAGATCAGTGAGTTCACCAACTGACGTCACACACGTGGTTGCTAAGGATTTATCCAATCCTCGGCGTCTTGGAGATCCTACCTTGGGACTGCTAGTAGCTGAGAAGAAAAACAGTCAAGTTAAAGCCTCTCAGTGATATAACCTCTTATTTTCAGTAAATACAAAGAGGTTCTGATAAATAACTTTGAACATCCACAGACTCAATAGTTATTTTAGTACTCAGGGCCCAGTTGTTCAAAACCTCGATTAAGCTTATCCTTAGTCTGAAATGTCAGCCGTCTCCTCCCCCTAACCCACAGGGGGTTAACGTGAATTTTGAGTCGATTTTAATTACTGATTAAAAAAGATTTTTCCAAAAAGATTTTGTCCCTCAGTTTTGACGTAGACTTTTCTTTACCATATATAAGGTTGAAATTAACTATTAGAAACATTTTTTAACGAGCGAGCGAAAAACCTCGGTTATCTTTTAATCGTGGCCGTGATTAGCATCAAACGACTTTCGAACTACCATGAGCAAATTAATGAGCAAATTAATAGCATGACACAAATGGAAATGAAAACTTGGAAATGAAAAGTCGGAGATCGATAACGGAGAAGAATTTATTTTGTCTTCGCGATTTCTCACGTGTGGCGAGTCTCCCCCTATAGGCCATTACAGGGAGTATTCTCAACCCCCATACCCGAACAAGGGAGTACTGATGTAATTGAGCATACTCCTTAACAAAACTATGACAAAATCTTTGAGCAAAACAACCTGAATACGACTACTGGAAGTAATTATACATATCCCTAATACATGTAATAATTTTTGGGTGATTTTCGAGTGACCCAACAACAAAATAGCAGAACCTTTCGCCTCTCAGTCCAGCCTCTTTGTTATGTCCTAGGATAGCAGTCAATCAATGAATCAATAAGCAAATCATACAGTCAATCAATCAATCAATTAATCAACCAATTTTTTAAGAAGGTACCTTTTCTCGGAGATGCGTAGGTGTCAATGGTGTCTGTAATACCAAAGGCGGTTCTACCAGACAGTAGGTGATAATATGGCTGGAATATTCCCCAGAAGTCAGCATCTGTGTTGATCCACTCCTCCAGTACCTCAGGTGTAACTTGGTCTATTCCCTCTATATAAGGTTTGTAAAATTGATTCGTTTAAAAGCATTCGATAAAGAGTTGAATCACTCTAGTTGCGTGACATGCGCTAGGTTTTCCGGCCAACTACCTCAATTGTCACTTAGTTTAACCCTCTGAAAAAAATTATTTGAAAACTTTGATAAGTAAATCAAAGAGATACGGCAAGTGTAGCGAGTAACAATGAACAAAAGGAGTTTAAAAGGGCGCAGTAAAAAATTAAATCAGAGAGATATTAACTGAATTTCACTAGCTGAACATTGTTAGCAGATTGTTTGCAGTACATCAGTGGTTACTAACGGTCTGTGGTCCCTAAAACTAATGGATTTGAAACCTTATATATTGTTTGTCAACATTTTAAACGGCGAGCACAATGTTTCAGTAAATTGTTTTTCATTCAGAACTCGGCGCTGGATGAAAATGCTGCGGAAAACGAGCACACCAAGGAAATTGAACGGGACTGGGGTGGCAACATTAACTAATAGCACAGGCTTCTAATGGAAAAGAACTGCCGATATAAAAAGCCATGGTTCTGCAAACCGATATAAGCGGTATAACGAGGTATTGCAGAAGATTACGCTAGCCATCTAATGGCGATATGGACAACAATCTCAACACTGGCAGTGACAATAAGCAAAATTATTGTAAAGCAAATAACTCTATCAATAAAAAAAAGGCAGCGTCTGCTAGAATAAGGCAACTCAGACATGCACCAGCGTAGCAATGGAGGCAACTGAAATAGAAATGAAAAACATTAAAGGACTACAAAGACATGCAGAATTGAAACGAAAACTATCCCAAACTTTATGTTCATGATATTGTTTAACGCGGACAAGTTGTCAGTCCTGATCGATGAACGAACATTTTGCCCGAATTCAGTGCAGTTAATTTATTCAGTAACAATTTTCATTTTTCATTTTGCAAGGCGAACAATGTTCAACTTCTTTATATATTAATCATGTCATTTTTTTTTTCTGTAACGTGAAGTCTCGTTTGAACGGCTGTTCAATCATTTTAGACAGCGTTTCTTAGACAATTGTTTAGTCGATTCATTCAACCAAAATGCTGGATGAAAATGTTTCGTAAAACGTAGATATACAACATGTTGCCTCCGCAGTGAACTGAACAGCGTTGCAACATATATTTCTTTTGCACGCTTCATTCCAGCGGCGCGGCTCAACCCATTGTCGAATTTGATGCCTGCAAGTGAACAGCGAAGACAAATGCGTTTCTTTAAGTTATATTATTAATATTGCTTGTGAAGTCTCGGAAGTATCGGTTTGACACAACGATAGTCATTCTAACTCGGTACTTGAAATTGTTTTTACTTTTGGAATTCTTTCTTTTTTACTACGCCCTTTTAAACTCCTTTTGTTCTTTGTTACTCGCTACACTCGCAGCCGTTTATTCGAGAAGTTTATAGCTATTCTACAGCTGTAAAGTCCCTTTTACGGTTATTATAACAGATCACTAATCGAAATGTGGAACCTGTGAATTGATTACGTTTTACCGACAATCATCATATTGAACGGTCAACGCACCGAATCAAAAAACTAAAACATAATGAAATAACTCTGTAATTAATGTCTGAGTAATAATTGCTTTTTAAAGAATGAATGCTTGCAAGTTTTTAGTAAAACAAAAGAGGCAATTTAGTCTAATCAGGAGACATACTATGACAACTGCGCTTGCTCAGTTTATAATTTAACCTTAAACTTAAAAAATAAGGAACAATGTTGGCGTCTTGTTGAGTTTTCAAGTTGCATGATCTAGGTATAATTTTGTCATTTAGCGGTCTACCACCAACAGCGCCGATAAAGTAAACATATTATTAAACCGTCTTTGTCTCCAGCTATGATTAGCATGATTAATTAACAGATAATTAAAGATTACCTAAATTGGTGACAGCTCTGTAGACAAGCTCTTCAGCAATGTATTCTAAACAGGCGCTCAGGTAAATTACTCCTGCGTCATAGATACGAGACGCCACTTTCATGTTCACAAGCCAGCGAAACATTTTACCAACGGGTAGAATTAGGCCACTGCGAGTCCGCTTAGATCGGCGAAATCTATCGGTGGACATAAAGTACAAAGACAGCGCTTTAGACGCCAAAGCTAAGCAGCTTTTAGCCATCGATAACGACAACACGAGGCGAATGCTTGTTTGGATTTCTTGTTTCGAGCACTTGGAATAACGAACTGAGAGTCGCTTCGCTTCACGTACAATGCGCAACAAAGGTCTTTGTAAGAGAAACGACACGCGCTCCACAGCCTGCGGCGAAATGGCGCGAAAATTTTCCCGCGTCCTTCCGAGTCGTAGAACTTTTGCAATGTCTTGCAGCGTCCATGGAAGTTCATCGAGTTGGGGCAGCATAGGAATCCATACATCCCAGTCATTATCGATATTCAATACCTGTCCGCCATTTCTTTGTAACTTGTGATTTTCCGCTACAACGGCGGCGCTAAGAAAGTGAGAATTTGCAGGAAGGTTGTCTTGGGCCATAACAGCGAAACGACACAAATTTTGGCTCCGCGATCTATTTAAATGGGTAAACCGCCAAGAATTTAGCTAATTAAACAGTAAACAGTGTAATGCGCTAACAAATCACTAACACTGCGCTCAACGTTTGATTGGCGTTCTTCTGTGATTGAAATATTGTATTGTGCAGTGAGTAAACAGCGCATCCACCACAAAACCTTCATGTAACGTATTAAGGCCACCACGTTGAGTAGCCATCTTTGCTTGTGTCGATGGGTCGAGTTTCGAGAAAGAAATTACACAAAATTATCCCTCACAGTACTACATAAAGCTACACAAGGAAACGATAAGTGTTCACACACGCGACTGGATGTTTACCCTTTGTGTGGCAACCATGGAAGCAGACTGATCAACACGCAGGACAAGCAATGTAATTATACTGAAGTTGTATATAACAGTTTATCAGAAGATCCACACCGATGTTGGGTTCTCAAACTTTTCAAACCGGCATTTGGACAAACACGAAAACTATCCACACTGATAAAGTGTCGATCACTTGAAAAATCGGAAGTTGACCAACATCGCCTTGGCTCTAAGGTTAGCCTGATACAATACTAAGTTCTTGACATTGGGGAGCTAAGAGAAGGCCTAGTCTGGATTCCCGTTTTAGCGATGGCAGTGAGTGACCCATCAATTTGTATTCCATATACTGACTGTCATACTTGTATTAAGCGGAACCGTGCTTAAGCAGTCACCCTCTATTAAGCGGTCGGTTGTCAAAATCAAGAAAATTACGTCCCTTTTACTGCAATTTTGACCTCTATTATGCGATCATGGCGGTCACCCCTAACTATTAAAGTCCCAACGAGTCGTCTCTATTGTCTTGACCTGCTTTAAAAAGTCATTTTGTATAAAAGGAAACCACTCAAATATGGTAACAAATAGCGTGCCAGGCAATTGAATTTCTAACCACCTGAAATACTGAGTGTAGGATCTTGGTTTTAATGTTTTATCAACCCCTATGCCATGTTCACCTTTGTCATACCATTTTATCGCTGCAGTTTCTTAACTAAGTAATTGATTTTATAAGCGCTTTTAATTTGTACATAAACTGTACACAACAGGATATCAAATGCTCGCTTTTATAGTTAACGTGTATTCTGTGCAACCTGTATTAAGTGGTCAACCTGTATCTATGAAGCCGTTTCACTTAGCCATTTCCCGACGGAGACTGCTCAATTAAAATGATCAAAATTTTGTGCTTTCGAAAAATGGGAGTTATTTCTACTCAGCGGAATATTTTTAACTCGTGAATGCGCGCATGCATAATTAACGAGTTATCGCAATATCTCCTTCCCAGAGCCCTTGTTACATTGTCCAGGGTAACGAGGGTCTGCGAACGTGATTGGGGAAAATGTCACTCGGTCGTTCCATCGGTCACTCGTTGGGCTGTAAACTTTATATTAACTTAATCAGAACTTCATCAAAATCATAATTTTTTCATTAGTCTATAGTGTATTCGTCATCGGCCGCCATTACAGGACAAAAAACAAGGACGGAAAATCAACTCAACGAACAACTTATTGCCCTTGCAGGGTTTTGGCTCAGAAGCCAAAACCCGAGGAAGCACTCTAGAATTCCCCGTGCGCATATAAACAAGAAATATTTTAACAAAAAAAAAGTAAGAAAAGTGTTTGTAGTATGGGAAGGTTTTCCGATTTGATGAAACTAGGCGCGCACGGTGGTCTCGGGTAATTTTTTAGCAAGCGCGCAAGGTGGTGTTGGAAAGTTGAAATACAATATTACATGCTTAAAATAGATTTACATTATCTGGTTTACATGTATATAAATAGATTGTTATTCATGACACAAGTTTCTGGCGATACACTGTTGCAAGTTTTTTTCATGTTTTGCCCAAAAATTACACAATGTTGAAATACAATATTGTATGATTGTCATAGATTTCATTGTCAGATTTACAAAGCAATATGTTGACTATTTCTTTGAATATTAACTTCAATAAATTTAGTTGAACCGTCAAATTACAACAGTCGTATACACAATATTTATATTCAATACAAATCGTCAAAAACAACTATTCAAAACCGGGAGTAGCTCTAGTGAACACTATTTCTAGTTCTTAATAGAAAACAGCTGGTAGGTGTGTTGTTACCTTGCGAACAGTGGTTTCTCCAGCGGACGCTACGCTAGCGTACCGTCCGCTGAAGAAACCACTGTTCGCAGGGTAGTGTGTTGTCTGCTCGTGAATGCTTCGATTTACCGAAACTAAGGGGCAACTTTCCGTTCAGGTCTCTTTAGAAGTTAAAGAGCTATTTAAGCTTTCCGATCTATATTTTTGCTTACTGTATTGCGTAAAAAAAAACTTTCTGTTCTCTTACATGCAGAAATTGCGCAAAATATCCATAAAAGATTTTAAAGCTTCCAGGATCTGTACGTTTTGCTGATTACATTGAAATTTGCCAAAAAAAAAACTTCAACGCAAACGTTTAAACCTGAAGGAATTTGAAAAACTGACTTTTGTTCCTGGAGTTTGTGTCAGCTCAATCCCAACAAATGGTAATTTTTTCCCAGTATGTCTCTCTCTTCCTGACCCCTGGAAGGAGGGGACGGGAAGAGGAGACCCTGGAAACGAGGTTAACTAACTGCCTGATTATTCCGACCGTAAACGAGGTCAAACAACGGCACTACGTTACACAAAATGATCGCAAATTCAACACCAACATTAGAAATATTGGGCGTCTCTGTTTTCTGTCGGAACAGAGAACAACCGTAGGTGCCGGTGAAATCATGCTCCCTGTTTCTGGAAGGGGTGGCTTGGGAAAGCGTTCGTCTCGCTCACCCCTCCCCTGCGAAAATCTCACAGCTCGTGCTCTTGAATGACTCTTGTTACGCAATCCTTCAACGAGCTACTCATGTACTAGGCGTCAGGGTTTCGTGTCTCTCTGAGTCTCTCAGCAACGTCAACGTGAATGACATCCCCATCCGAGGATTGCCTTCCGATTCTTTAGAGCTTAGGCAAACTTTAGGTTTCAGAATGTTTGATGTACGTGTCACGGAAATGATCACTCCAAGGGACATATTTTAATAGCTTTTCAAAAAACAAAATCCATAGATTCGTGACGTACTCTCACAATAATCACAGAAACCGGAATCTCTGAGGACAACAATCACGAACTCTTTTTTTGACGTCGCAGCTCAGTGATTTACTGGTGGTTTCAGTGTGAATGTAGATACCGTTTTTCTTCAGAAATAAAATCTCCTCCGTTGGTAATTCTAGAAATACTGCTGATCACGGTGTAGAGTGATAAAATTAGCTACGCAAGGATGGTAATCAGTTTGAGCACCTTAGATTGCAAAACTGGTGGACATGCAAGAATCTTCAATCTTGTAATTTTCGTACATGAATAATTATCGCACTTTCAGCACAAATCGAACAAACACAGAAGAGTAATCTTCCTTGATCAAAACAGACGTGCAAGAAAGCATTCACTTGCAATGGCACTGAATTTTCACTATTCGCCTACGCACAAGGTATTGAAGGCTTGTCACGTATTACAAGGGTGGGTTATGGGTGAAGGAGCCGCAGGCTACCCCCTGACCAGACTGTACCTCAAACACTCATTCATATTGTACGTTGTGAATATTGCTTTGTATTTGTGACATGGCCCGTATAGTAAAGGTGGCGTGATAAAGATGCGCTCGATCAGTAACCTGGTGTATTTAGGGGACCCAATCACGTGATCCAAACGTGACTATATTGGAAAACGATATGGTGGTCAGGAAACCGGTGGGTTTTTTTTAAATCGAGATTAAATACAGCGCCGGGTTCCGGTTGTTCATAGTTTCATGCAAATTTGAAAACGAACGTGTTATTCAACATTGTCTACATCGCGTGATTTGCATATCACGCTCGACTAATTTAGGCGTCCTGTACCTCTGCAGAGCCGGTATTCTTAGCTCAAGCTCTTTCAGCATCAATTAGCATCAGCTTGGCTGTGTACTAAACATGGCTGACGATCGCTTTAGCGTCGTTGACTATGTTGTTTTCTCCATCATGTTGTTGATCTCTGCTCTGATCGGAATATGGTATGGCTGTGGACCTGGAGGAAAGCAGAAGACGACGGCCGAATACCTCCTGGCGAATCGCAAAATGCGCTACTTCCCGGTAGCGATTTCTTTGTTGGTGTCTTACCTCTCAGCTATAACCCTGCTCGGCGTCCCATCTGAGATCTACACGTATGGCGCACAGTATTATGTGTTGATCGTTTCGTACTTCATCATTTGCGGAACTGTGGCTATTATTTTTGTTCCTATGTTCAGACGTGTGAATATTACCTGCGCTAATGAGGTAAGATTTACATCTATATTGATTTTTCTCACGAACTTGATCAACTTTAATGCTTTGATCGACGTCTTTTCGTGAAATTTGTTTAGCTGGATACTCGCTGTAAAAATATAAACTGTGATAGGAAAAGTCAGCCTCTCCCCAAGAAGTTAAAGCGAAGCTGTCCGGTCGACGAAGGGTCAATTCTCTTCGTTACAATGTACAAGTCCAGAGGGAAACAAACAGGGACTAACATTAGCATCCCAAGTGCATTTGCAGCTTTGTCTGCAGATCGCTCGTTGCGCCATTTTTTTTCGAAATGTTAAGAATGTATAGATTAATATCAAAGACCAATAAGCAATGTTGTCTTGAAACCGTGAAAAAACAGCACGGCTGACAACTATGAGGAAGTGTCCAATCAACTATCGATAGCAGACGCTTTTTTCTTCCATTAGCCAATCCTCCGCTTAAGATCCCTCCGTGGATCATTGAAAACAACCACAGATGTTAACGATCAGTTGTACGGTATGTCGGGCTCGATTAACATATAAACACTCAGTAGTCCCAAGAATTTGAATTAATTGGATTACCAACAAACAAATCCGTCTGCGAGGAGTCGAAAATGAAGCGATGAAATGAAATAAATCAAATTTCAGTCTATGACATAGGGTTCGACACCTGCCTCCCTTCCCCCCTCCCTCCCTATACTTGATGTATACACCTTGTAGGTACCCCTGGTTTGAGACAAAGAGGGCTGTTAAAAATGGCCGATAAAGAATCGATGATTGTTAATGAGTGATCTTTCCATTTCAGTATTTGGAGCTCCGCTTCTCTGTTGGAGTCAGGATGGTGGGATGCGTATTCTTTCTTCTGGAATATGTAAGTATTAACGAGGAACGCTCTTCAGATTTATTAAAAGCAAGTCAGATGATATCCCTCTGTTATGAGGTTTCCTTTCATACCATTTCAGCCGTTTTCTTCGCGCGAAGAGAAAAGGAAATTTAATATCTGCGGATACAGCTGGCCAACTACACCACAAAGGCAAATATCGTAACAACCAATCAGAGCTCGAGCTAGGGGAAACACGCGCGTACGTGAGCTACGTCACGAACTGAAAAAAAAAACAACAACAACAACCCCATTCTGATAGGCTGAGAGAAGACAAATTAATTTGTTCTGCATAATGCGCGAAAGCGCAGCAAAATCGGTAATTTTGAAAACATTTGCCGTATTGAAGATATAGCCTAGCACTTTCCTTCCACATGCGAGAATGTTCTCAAGGAGTTAAAATAGCGAAAGAAGCGGAAAACGAACGAGTAACTACCAGGAAACACAACAACTGATCATTTTTGCGAAAAAATTTCGGTCATAGCCTAAGGACTTTTTCTCGATTTTCTGACAATATTAAAAGTTTGTAGAATTGCTGCCACTTTGTATCAAGATCGTGGATTTAGGAGAATGGGTCTAGTTGTGGTCTGTGACGTCAACAGTGGAATTATTGTTTGACACTCGAAGAAGAAATTTAATGCAAAAGCAGTGTTTGTTGAACTCAGTCTAAAATCAATTTTACTGACACACCGATCGGCCTAAAGGCTGATCCACCTTCCCAGGGCATGCCGTGGGAGAACTGCCGTGCGGTCCCCAGCCAACAGCTACCACATGTGCGCTGTGGAGCTGTCGCTTAAAGGGGTGTTTTACACACGCCTCGACAGTAAAGGGTCTCTGATACGCTGGTTACTCCCCGCTCTTTGACCCGACGGCTATGAAATACTGATGAGGCCTAACAAGGCCGAAACAGCTGTCCATGGCTGCCACTGCCCGGATGATATGGCTGTGCGCATGCGTAAGGTACTGGCCAGGCCGTGGGTTGGTGTCCGAGTGTGTCACTTGCTTTAATTGATTGTCAGTCTAAAATGTCGGATGTGTTGTAGCTAACTACAGCAACACTGTGAATACAGAGAATGGTCATTTCGTTCAAACGATTCCTTTCTTTGGCGATTTGCGCCCTGACGAAACGACGCAAAAAATTGATTATATGTATTAGACTTGAAAACTGCAAAGGACCGCGAACGATAATGCTGCTAGTTGACGTAGGATCTATAAGAGACCTAATCAGCCAAAAATAAACTGTAACACAAACTGCAAGGCTGATACTACGTGAAAAAGTTGATTTTGCGAGACAACAACCTGACAGAAACCGACAAAACAGGGCTGCAACCGTGGACAGCTGTTTCGTTCTTATTGGAACTCGTCAGCACGGTGTGGCAGTTCTATACAAACCAGCAACAGAGCGTCGAGCCAGCTCAAATAAAATGCAACAAAACCCATGCCCTATCAAGTTTCGTACTTTGAACCTGCCCGCCCTCCGAATCACGCGCTGCGACATCACATGCCTCAGGGAGAAAGCAGGCAAAGCATCGAATTCCTGTCTCGCAAAGTCATCTGAATGTTATGTAAATGAATAAAACCATCTTAACATTGAAACGCATGGACAAAACCATGCTTAAAAGGCGCAGCATATCGGATCTGTTAAGACCTTCGGCCCCAAAAAATAACATAGACGTGAAAACTAAAAAGGACCGCGAACGGTAATGCTGCTAGTTGACGTAGGATCTACAAGAGACCTAATCAGCCAAATATATTATATGTATTAATTATTGTTATTGTTATTATTATTGTCATTATCATTGTCATTGTCATTGTCATTGTCATTGTTATTGTCATTGTTATTGTTACTGTTACTGTTATTGTTATTATTACTTATTCATTTATCTGTTTGTCTGTTTTATTGCAGGTATTGTACCTGTTCGTTGTGCTCTATGCACCATCTCTTGCCTTAGAAGCTGGTAAGATATTACATCGAATCATAAAGCTTATAATAGTAGAAGCTATAAAGCGTAACATTGTCTATATTGACAAAACAAGAATAAAGGTAGCAAGAATTCGGTTGTAATGGAAAATTACCGACAATATCAACTTATAAGTTAGTCTGCGAGCAAACTCTCTTTTGCTCGAGAATCCGCGGGGAAAAATGCAAAAAAACTGAATGAGCGCGGGTTCATCCCCGCGGATTCTCGAGCGAAAGAGACACTGCTCGCATTTTACTTATAAGTACTGTCATTTCTAACATGTTTCGTTTTATTCCTCTTAGTTGCTGGAATTCCTTTATCAGCCTCTATTCTTACAACAGGAATAGTGTGTACCTTCTACACAAGCCTTGTAAGTACAACAGTTCCAAATTAAAAACATTTAGGCTCATTCGCCAGAGAATTTGCTGCAGTAGCTTACAGTTAATCCGGCAAACACGTAGTACACGTTGCTAATTAGACCAATTTATACCGAAGTAACCGTAATATTCACAAAAACGTGCGTGCTATAGACTTGATATTTCCCAATAACATCGAGCAAAAATGCTCACGTAAGCAGTCACGTGATGTTCATTATTATCATCTTGTCATGTGTCTCACATATAGGTACTTGTTTGCGAAATTTCCATCACTATTTAATCGCATTTGATCATTAATTGCGAGCTTAAAGGCCGACGTAGATCTCAGCCTCGTTTCCATGCAGACCAGTAAATTGCGTGACAAAAAAGCCCTGTATTTTGAAACGTATACCACATTTTAACTCTACGAACTACCTAGCATTGATCAGGAGGCCTTTCTCTACCAGAATCTAGTGTTAGACCTTTTCTGTGGTGATGGTTAAATGAAACTCGCATTTTTTGGTCTTTGCTCCCTGACTATTTCTGTTCCCTGTGGGTGCCGGTGGTCAGAAGTGGGAAGAGGGAAGGGGGGGGGGGGGTGAGGGGTGGGGGTGGTATCGTCAAGTGAACGCTTGATACACCAGCATTTAGTTCAAGCGAATGAGTAGTATTATAGTCCTACTCACTTCATGATAAAGAAATCGAACCTTGAAGGGGAAGTAATATGGGGTTTTTGATATAAAATAAGGCCTTATAAGAATGACGACAGGAAAGAAATCAACTCAATTCTTGAAAGGAACAACTCGTGATCTATTTTTGCGCATTTAGGAACAAAAATGCGAGAACTTGAAAAACATAAGCCTAACATTTTTCAAGTTTCAATCCATACCGGCCTACACTGTCTCTGGCCAGCGGCACTAATCGACAGTTTTATTGCATTGGGCTGATAGTTTATAACAAACTTGACAATTATTTCGCTGTTTCTGCTGACAGACAATCATTTTGGGTTTTGAAATGACAGTAAATTTGCGTCATACGTCCCCTTTAATAAAAGGCTGATGTGATAAACATTATGATTTCTTTTCTGCCATCAGGGAGGTCTGAAGGCCGTTATTTGGACAGATGTATTTCAGTCGATGATCATGGTGGCAGGGATGGTCATTGTTGTAATTGTTGGGAGCATTGAAGTTGGAGGCTTTGATAAAGTTTGGCAAATCAACAAGGACTTTAACCGACTCAATTTCTTTGAGTAAGTACCATGACATGAGGGAAGGAGCAGCTTGGTGGTCTCAGTTAATTTATGATACTGAAACTGAGTTAGCTTTTTCTGAGATTAAAACAACAACAACGTAAACAATCCCGATTAAGCTAATCCTGGGTTAACATAAGGTTTGATATGAGTTTATAACTACCAATCAATAATTGTTTTTCCAAGAGATTTTTGTCCCTTCAGTTTTGACTTAGACAGTTTCTTTACCTTTAGCTTAAAATCAGCTTTTAAAAACAAATTTAACGAGCGAGATGGAAGCCTCGATTACCTTTTAATCGGGGATTAGCGTCAATCGGCTTTCGAACAACCGGGCCCAGGTAACATGTCTAACATACCAAACTAAAAAATGTAAACACACATGATGGAGCCAGTTATTTAAACAGAGTTTACCTTAGGCCGCGGCTTAAGACAATCAGTGCAGTGGGAGTCCAAATCTGTTTATAAGTGGTTTATTTTAAGTAGATAAATAGTTTTCTAGTCTGGGATGCAAGCCTTCTTGTTACCGTAAGCAGCAGACAATGTTTAGATACGACTGTTTGCAAAATTGAAAATGGCTCAGAACGTCGCTTAGTTAAACACCGTCTAAACTGCCTTTTAATCACCGACCCATGCTCTTCATAGTGGGTTTCATTGGTAACAGTGTATCACCGACCCATGCTCTTCCTAGTGGGTTTCATTGGTAACAGTGTATCCTCGCAGTTTAAAGCATGGTTCATACTTGCGATATTACGCCACAAACCAAGTAATCACAATGATGGATCAGTTTTATCCCTATGCTGCTATGTTTATTTCATTTTATTTAATTAGCTAAATTCTACACGCATTTTGATTGGTTCTTACTTATGATCTATTGGAGGACAGACGCATAGATGACGTCACCATCAACAACATTTGCTTCTTTGTTATATAAAACAAAAAGAATCCATGTTGCCGTGCGTACGTCTGTTCAGTGATAGATAACAGAAGACGTCAAAAGCTAAATTTTTCCCAAGCTTTGTCCACACACTCCTATTCCTGATAATCCACCAACTATCCAATATTTCTTATTACTAAAGTGACAGCCCAAATTAAATGCCATACCTAAAGTTCCCAAAACAGCCTAATCCAATCGTAGCCCCTCCGCTTTCTGTCACGCAAATCACTGCGCGCCGTGAATTGCGTGACAGAGAGGGGCCACGACTGGACTAATTTGGCGGGTGAAACCCACATGGCAATCTACATCTTAAGCTGTGATTGGTTTAGCTTGAACATGCGCAGAAGGTTGTTGCTGGACCCTCCGCGCCGTGAGTTGCGTGACAGAGAGCGGAGGGCCAGGATTGGACAAAAGCAGCCTTGTAATCGAAATGTTTCTCCATGTTATCTAGCTTTAACCCTGATCCAAAGGTGCGTAACACATTCTGGACCCTGACAATCGGTGGTGCATTCACTGCAATGCCAGTCTGGACCGTCAGTCAAACAGCTGTTCAACGTTTCCTTGCCATCAGGACATTCAAGGATGCACAAAGGTATCAAATCGTACGGATAATGCACTAGCTTTTAGCAAACTGATCAACTGACAGTATTTTAAGATCGTGTAGTCAACCAGTTTAATTTTAGATTTAGGAAATTTGTGATGTTCAGGTATTCAAAATTAGTAGAGGGAACTTTTCCCCTCAGCTATACGACACCGACACGTTAGTAAAGTTATTCATTCATTCATTCATTCATTCATTCATTCATTCATTCATTCATTCATTCATTCATTCATTCATTCATTCATTCATTCATTCATTCATTCATTCATTCATTCATTTATTCATTCATTCGTTCGTTCGTTCGTTCGTTCGTTCATTCATTCATTCGTCATTCGTTCATTCGTTCGTTCGTTCGTCCGTCCGTCCGTCCGTCCGTCCGTCCGTCCGTCCGTCCGTCGTCCGTCGTCCGTCCGCTCGTTCGTTCATTCGTGCGTTCGTTCGGTCATTCATTCATTCATTCAACTGAGTCATCCCAAAACCCACCACTTGTTGTGCGCGGTTGAAGGATCCTGTAATGTACCTCTAGTTTATGTAGTGTGTCGTCATGGTAGACACCTTCAAGAATCCGACCAAAACTGTATTAATCACCCGAACTATTCAACAGCTTCTTTGGTTTAAGTTTTAATTAGACGCTCCCAAGATGACGTACAAAAAAAAAACAGAAACATAAAAGTTTGTATAATTTCACTTGTTACAAGGGCTCACGCATGCTAGGGTATACAAAGCATTCTTCTTGAACTTGTTTCACGTGTTTAAACCCTAAAAGAGGCGAAAAGTACTTCTGTATTTTTGTTTAAAGGGCGGTCTGGCTGAACGTTCCTGGCCTGATCATTATTGTGACGCTGTGCTGTTTGGACGGACTTGTGATTTTCGCTGTGTATTCCGGCTGCGATTTAAACGTGCAAGGAAAGATTACCAGCAATGACCAGGTAATGTTTTAGCCCTTTATTTCTGCTGGTCTATATTCAGCACTTACGTTAAGTGTCTACCGAAACGAAATTGAAAAAAACGTGCAATTGTTTTTAACGTCATCAGTAGCCCGTTCCGAAGTTTATGGAAGGACTGGACCCTAGTTTAGACGTTGTTCAAATTGCGTCATATAAAAATTAGTAAGTTTACCAAGTTTGGTTATGTTTCATTGCGTAGTAACCAGGCTGTGAGCTGTCAAAGGTCGCCTAAATTCCATACAAATGTCTCTACTCTGAGATGGTGTCCCCCAAATCCATACAAAGTCTCTTATTTTTCCGATTTTTGAAAGCCTTCTACATGGTTACAATCTGACGACAGAATCTCAAACTTGGTAAACTGACTAATTTTAATGAGATCTTTCTTGTATAGATACCAATTACTGATTAAATGTTAGCAGTCTTCGTTTGAACTCCGGAACAGGTAATTTAGTTCCAGTCTCTTGAATATCAATAATCTCATGGTGCGGTCAGATCGATGTCTGAGATGTGTCCCCTGTATACAGCTGTTTCGACAAAGGTTGTCCAAAAGCGTAAAAGCGTACGCGACAATGCCGAAAAGTAGTCTGGGAAGTACCCAATAAATTTCTAAAAAGCTCAGAACCATAATGCCTCGACTGTACAGCGAAGACTTGAGATGACGCGACAATGCCGAAAAGTAGTCTGGGAAGTACCCAATAAATTTCAAAAAAAGCTCAGAACCATAATGCCTCGACTGTACAGCGAAGACTTGAGATGGCGCGACAATGCCGAAAAGTAGTCTGGGAAGTACCCAATAAATTTCAATAAAAGCTCAGAATCCATATTGCCTGCCATCTCAAGTCTTCGCTGTACGGTCGAGGCATTACGGTTTCTGACCATTTTTTGAAATTTATTGGGTACTTCCCAGACTACTTTTCGGCATTGTCGCGTACGCTTTTACGCTATTTTTTTTTTTTTTTTTTTTTTTTTGGACAACCTTTGTAGAAACAGCTGTATACTAACGCGCATATTACGTAGGTTGTTCCACATTTTATCTGGTTAACTAAATAACAAACACTTCAAGAGCTGAACAAACCAAGTTACTCGTCTGTCCGTTCGTTTCATGGTTCGTTCATTCGTGTTCACTCTTTTTCTTTCTTTCTTTCTTTCTTTCTTTCTTTCTTTCTTTCTTTCTTTCTTTCTTTCTTTCTTTCTTTCGTTCATTAATCCATTCACTTGTTTGTTCGTCTTGCAGACTCTCCCATACTTCGTGATAAACAAACTCGGTCACCTAAAAGGTCTGCCTGGAATGTTCACTGCCTGTCTGTACGCTGGAGCTCTAAGGTAGGGTTCAATCGTCGCCCCCATCATATCGCCATCAGCCAAAAATATCCTATGGAAACACGGCGAAAAATTTATTGTTGAGATCTTGTCTAAAGAACACAAGAAATGCTAAAAATGACTCAAAAGGTCTAAAGGGCGGTCCCCTTTTTGTCTTGTATCCATTTACCCATCTACTGACGTTTCACAATTTACTTGACTCTGAAGATGACTTCCGCTTAGGTTGTCGAAACATCAATGTCACCTCAAACAGTCCTTCTCAGGACTACACTCACCCAGATGATCATAATTTACGATATGACATGACTCCTTGGTTCAACATGACCATTTACAGTTTTAAATTTTTGAAAAAGTTGGGGTAAGGAGGGGTGGAGGGGGTTTGCGGTCTCACTGCAGTTTTTTCGGCCCTTCTGGATCCGCCCCTGATTGCTATTGTTAGGAGAATGACGTCGCTTGGTCTATTTATTCAACAGTACAGCATCCTCTGCTCTGAATGCCATGGCGCTGGTGACCTTGGAAGACATCGTGAAAAAGAGAGTCCCGGATATAACTGATAGTGATGCTGCCAAACTATGCAAAATTGTCGGTTAGTTGGAGGAGCTTACTCACTATTTTAAGCTGCAAAGTCGAACTCATTCATTATATTAATGATCATCATCATCATCATCATCATCATCATATCTTTATTTACCCTCGGATTTACAGTGTAGCTTAATGCAGCTAATATCTCCGAGCATTTACCCACCCAACCAGGAGAGTATACATACAACTACGTCCCCTACTCTTTGCGAACAGTGAGTGGGTTCTTTAACGTCCCACAGTTATTTACAAACAAGGGTTGTGAGACGGGGCCTATGGTTTATCGTCCTTTTCCGAGAAGACTAGAAAGTCTAACCATTTGCAGATGTCAGAGCAAAGGCAGCACTTTCTCCTCGGGTATTTGAAGGCCCTGAGTGTTGGTCCGGCCGGGGTTTGGTCCGGTACTCTACCATCTGAGCCAACCGGTCGGCGGTTAATGATAAGGGGGACAGTTTCTACAGAAACTTTGGTGGCCAAATTACGTTATCAACTCACTTGATAAAACCAGATATAAGAAATTAGTGATATTTTAGGCGATTCCTGTCACGCTAGTTAAAACTATTTTTGATGTTTCTTGTCATGCTTGGTTTGACTCAGTATCTGAAATTATTTTCAATTAGATGATTTTGCCAATTGAAAATTGGCTTATAAATGAATTAACACATTAAAGTCCTGTAAATCGAAGTTTACACGTCATGGAACAACCAAGCATAAGACATAAGAAATTAGTGATATTTTAGACGATTCCTGTCACGCTAGTTAAAACTATTTTTGATGTTTCTTGTCATGCTTGGTTTCACTCAGTATCTGGAATTATTTTCAATTAGATGATTTTGCCAATTGAAAGTTGGTTTATAAATGAATTAACACATTAAAGTCCCGTAAATCTAGGTTTACACGTCATGGAACAACCAAGCGAAAGAGAAACGAGAACTGGCGGAAGAATTCATACGGAATGGAAATCTGTTAAGTAACATATATACCTGGCATCGTTTGCCATGCGCAATCCAGTGTCTTTGACGCATTAGAAAAGCATTTGACCATTGCTTGGTGGAATGTCGACAATGTTTGTATTGTTTTGTTTTCAGCTCTCTCTTTTGGAGTCATTGTGATTGGAGGAGCTTTTGTCGTGAAGTATGTGGGCACCATGGTTTTGCAGGTATTCCTTGTTTATGTCTGTATCACATTTGCTTGAAAAGAACTTGAATTTAATTCTCTCTTAATGTTTTATTGGAACACCAGTATGCTAAAACACATTGTTACTTGGCTTTCCCTCTCATTTAGCTGGCGTACAGTATCTTTGGAATCTGTGGAGGTCCTCTGTTAGGAACATTTTTCCTTGGAATGTTTGTCCCGCGAGCTAACTCTAAGGTAATGGACATGTTCTTCTTTTACCAGTCACAAAAGCCTACGTTCCCCATAATCTCTTCAATTCTCCTGTGTCAACTCCTTTCACGGTATTTTAAGCCTATTCCAAACCCTTCGAATATTTCGAACTACTTACCTTTTTTCGATTTCTTTTGAATGCTTTGGTAAACTTTGCTTTTTCTTTTGGAAATGAAAATATGACGTAAAGGTAAAAGAGATGAAATAGAAAATGGAAACTAATTAATGGTCGTTCCGTAATTAAAATATCAGAATAATTGCCTCTTACTGATAGAAAGCGCGCTTGATTGACTCTACATTGAATGAATGAAGGAACGAACGAACGAACGAAGAAACGAACGAACGAAGAAACGAACGAACGAACGAACGAACGAACGAATGAACGAACGAATGAATGAATGAACTTTATTTAGGTGTATATGAGTATTTATTTTGTGGACCCTAAAAGAACATTAAAAAAACTAACAATTGTATTAAATCTAGAGTATCATGCTAGGATAGGTTTAAAATTATCACCATTCCCGTATGGTGCAGTAACTGGATTCATCAAATCAGAACCCTATTATGATAGACTTACAATGGATGTCTGTTTTTCACTAAGGGAAGGTTCTCTGCCAAGCTCCAGCTTAGTAATAACCTAATTGTTCAAATAGTTTTGAGCTAGTATTGAAATAGACTTAATCTCCTCACTTAGTAGCCTCCCACGCAGACGTTCTTAGGGGTTCGTCACGCGCGTGACGAACCCCTTAGAACGTCTGCGTGGGAGGATACTCACTTAACGGTTGACGGTCAAACTTTAAAGACATCTGTAGAAGTTAACGGTTTTTAAAAATGACTTCGCAGCCGTGATCTCGTTCACTCTGTCGTTTATGGCTCAGGATTTGCTTCATCTGTACAATATTTACGTGATGTTTCTTGTTGTCTCAGGGTGCATATTTTGGAATATTTACCGGTGCTGCCTTGACAACCTGGGTGTTCCTTGGATCCGTGTTATATCCGCCAAACAAGTACCCAGGTCTCCGCTCTGTTCGTGGCTGTGACTTCTACCAAGAAGCGTTAAATGCCAACGCAACGTTTCCTAATGGCACCATTAACAACGCCTCGGCTGCAGTGTTTGAGGAATGGGGAGATGGGTATATCAGAAATCCATTCAAGGGACACAGGTACCACTTGTTCTTTTTTCTAACTGGCCGTTTAGTTCATCTGGTTCTTATTTTTAGCTCTGAAAACCACCTGCATCATCTGCGCTGTTATCAATACCTTCCTCATGTGGTGTTTTCCATCCACGATGTGCTACGTCGCTCACAGCATGCTGCGAGATGTTTCCTGCCAAACCTTGTTTCACTGTACTTATCGTCGGCAACTCAGCAAAACAGAATCAGTCAAATAGTTGAGCCCGGATCAAGTTGTGTTTGCCACTACTTTAGACTACGTAGCAATCATTTCCTTTCCAAGTCTTCTCGAGAAGTAGGGAGTGTGGAAGGGGGTGTTTTCTTTCTGTCTTCTCTCCCCTCGCCTGCCATTTTTTTTTTTTTTTTATCATTTTTACTTGGCTCCTTTTTTGCCCTCTATTCCCAACCTCACGAGCCTTTCGCTCTCTCAAAAAGCCATTGGCAGCTACGCGCGGGTTACCCCCTCATGACTCGACCTGGACACAGATTTCGTTAGTTCCTTAATCAATAATGGCCCCGCCCACGATGAATTGCGTTATCATCAGAATAACATCCTGGCCAATATGATATGATATCAACCTTGTGATTCAGGGCGAAAATCAATAAAAACGACAGTAGACACAAAAGAGCAGATAAATAATGCAGACGGTTAAATTGCACGAAATTATTCAGAACAGAATAAGCTTTGGCATTTTTCCATGATTTTTTTTTATATAAACAATTTGAAATGACAGGTTTGTGTTACAAATTCAAGTTCATATAAATTTCCTATTCTCCGACTAGTAATGCATTCAGCTCGTTGTTTAAATTCAAACTAAAACGCAGTTATCTTTCATTTTTTGTTCACCTTAGTGAGGCGATCGCAGATTTCTACAGCATGTCGTATCTCTGGTTCAGCGGTTTGTCTGTTATCGTCTCCTTTGGCGTTGGATGCATCATGAGTTTAATTCTTGGTGAGTAATTTTTTACATGCCCATTTTATCGTATATCCACTGCCATGGAGAAGTTCATTCCAACATTAAGGGTTGGCCGATATCCTTACCAAATACTCGATATCACCTTGAAAAATATCGATACTTGCGAAAAATATCGGCTGTTCCAATCCCTTTCGATACGGTTTACGTGACCACTCACTTGAATATTTGAAGGCTGTGTTAGTGCCGAAAACTATTATTTTTAGTTTGTGTATGTGCTGTTGCTCTGAGCTCTAAGGAGCCGATTACAAAATTAAAGTTGAAACACTGTTGTTAGAGCTGTATTTTGTTGAATGGTTTCGGACATAAACAGTATTTGTAGAGCGCAAGTGATAGTCTTGGATGATGACGTCATAATATCAGTATCGATATCGATATCGAAAACAAGCCAAATATCGGTATCTTAGTCGTATCGGATCGAGTTGAACAAATATAGTATCGGCCCACTCTTAAATTTTCCTCCAAAGCGGCAAGGGTTTCATTGTATTCACCAGTGTTTTCCCGCCACAATGTGCACAATGTGTCTCCTCCGTCACAGATCAATGGCTGTGAAATATTTCCCGCCGAAAACGCGGCAAGGGGTTTCTCAAGAGCCTCCATCCATAACATACCGCGTAAATTACAACCTCCAGCTGTTTCCTCACGAGACAGTATTGATGTGAAAAATCTTGTATGGTATGAAAAATTCGCAAGGTGAACAATGTTCATTTTTTCTCCAAGCAAACAAGGAAGACAAGGAGAGGGAAATTGATCCCAAATTGCTGTTCCCGCTGAAGGAGTGGTTTCTAGGTTTCCTCCCTGGTCGCTCTTTTAAATGGGACTTCGTGGAGGAAGAAGAACGACGGATTCAAAAGGCAGACGAGCAAGAAATGATGCCTATACATGAGAAGGTGAAATAACTGCACTGAAATTATAATTTTGATTTTCTCTGGTGCTGGCCATAGATATTGAGAGTTGTGATGTCGCACGTGTTACTTGTCTTAATTCTGTTTTCGGAGTACATTTGTACATTATTTGGGAGCTAGCTCAGTCTGACCTAAAATTTTTACACCAGCGGTAAACAAAGTAACAGGCCATTTCCGAGTTGCTTTGAACCTCATTATGAAAGCGTAGCTAAATGCAAAGTTTTTATTCTGAAAATTAGTTTTTATTCATATGCAAACAAAACTAATTTTTAGGTGAAAAGCTTACACTTAACCTCGCTTTCATAACAAGGTTCGCAGCAGCTCGGATATGGCCTATTCACCACGCCATTAATGTCACCATGGTAACAATTGGGTATAAATTTATGCTATAGGAAATCAAGATCAACTGGGATGATGGAGGCCCCTCCGTCCAGGATACTGAGAACAAGAAAGAGATGGGACAAATATTCACTGATGAACTTCTTGAGAATGATGCCAAATAGTGATATCATCGGTTTGCCAGTGAATGCTGCTTCTGTTTTTAATAATTATTGTTTTTAGAGTGGCTAGGTCATGCTGTGTTTGGTAATTTTCTCTGTCAAATACGAGTTCCAAATAATAATCGGATCGGTATGACAAATACAACGATATCTGATCAAATTCTCGCGTAGATTGACGTTCACTTGATCAACTGCTTCAATAGCTTGGCAGAGATCAAGTTATGTCCTTTACTCTATGATCAATTTTAGGCTTTTAACACTAAGTAATTTTGTGTTTTTCTGTCGTAAAAGGAGATTTTAGATTTTAGTCATTGCCTCAGCTCGTTCTAACATATTAAGTTTGTATGAGACAAAATCACTTGAGATAATATGACCTAAGTTTTAAGTAGTAATGAGCATCATTAAGTCTAACACTATAACAAAAGTCTTGCAATAAAAATACAAAAAAAAAAACAAACAAACAAAAAATAACGTAAAGATATCTTGTTCACTACTCTGCTACTCCTTGAGCTTGTTCGAAACAGCTAGAAAAAAACCTCTAATTTCACACGTTGTGCAAACTATTGAAAACAAAAAGTAGTATAGGAAAGAACAGCTCAGAGATTGTTGTTTGTATAATCACTGTTAGGGTTTTATCCACATAATAGGAAATCCGACCTGTTTGCACAAAGCGAGATTGAAAGGGTTTAAAGATGGCGGGCGTTTAGCTTTGTGTCAACTTTTAACAAGCCCGCAATCGTTTGCTGTTTTCAGATAGACAGTAGGCTCTATTTTAATGCATGTCTTTGGTCGAAACAAAGAGGAGCGTTGTCTTATGTTTTAGGAAAGCGCCAGACCACGATCGTTACGTAATGTATGTTAAAAGTAATGCCTTGTGAATGCTGGGTCACGATTCAAGAAGCCCTCCTACGTGTATGCAACCAATAGGATATTGTTAAGGAACAAATCCCTAAGATCTATCGTAAAAGTGTTTCGCGAGGCTGGTCCCAGAAGCTCAATTCAGTATGCCAATATTAGCTTAGTATGTGTTCCATGAAATATATAATTCAAGTTGTGTATTGGTAACATTTGATGAGTATTGTATATTCACTGCAGCAGGGTGCATTTGATATTAAAAGGGGTCTTTTAGAAGGTACCTTTCGTACTTTTTTTCTAGAAGGATGCTTGCAATACAATGTCAAGTAACTGACGCAATAAAAATTGTGAAAGCTTCTGTTGAGTAGACCATTATTTTTAATTCCACATGCCCTAAAAAATATTCACTTCACATTGCCCAACCGATCTTGTATCTTAGGCTGTTTGTCGTGATCAGTTTAGTACTGAATAGGTCTCATAGGCTACGTCGCTCCATTTCCGGAAATTGCTCCTTTAATTTTGAGCTTTTTTACTGAATAGAGGCGAGGGAAACTGAAATCTTAGCTCTCAAGGAAGACTTTCTGAGAACTAGCTTAACTAGAGTTCGTGCAAATTAGCTAAAGTGGATCAGTCTGTCGACCGACAGATTTCCGGGATCGATAATTCCTCTTGATGAAATGCAAAAATCTCAGTTATATTCTTGCCATTGTCGTATTCATGAGGTTCTTGGAATCCTCCTGATTAATATGTATGTTTTTCTTATTTTTTTTTTCTATTTTTTCTCTTATTCTTTTCCCCACTGTACAAAAAGGAAAAAATTGAGCAAACTTGTTTCATGGAACGTTTTGACCAGTCTGCTATTTTGAAACAATCGGCTAAAAATAGTTGGAGGGTTGTGATGCAACATGCCCACGCCCTTGTCGCACTGTTGAGGAACTGAGATGATTCCAGAGTATTCTGAATAGGCGTCACATCCTTTTAGGGTGGCCGGGCATAAGTTATAATCCTCGTGACGTCTGGTTTCTTTCGATTTCTCATATCGAAGAGTGCAAAAAATCACTTAAAAAACTCCAAGCTAAGAAAAAACTTTCTACATTTATAAGTGATTGAAATGTCAAGTTGCTTGCGTGAAGTCCTGTGTGACTATTTCAAGGGAGTTTTGAGCAATACAGTCCTGTGATCTGGTTATTTTGCCTACGTTGCAAAAACCTCAAGTGAATACCATGTACGTAACATACTTCTGAAGTGCCAAAATTCGTGACTTTAAGCATCTTTTATTCCCAATATAGACGTCCACGTTATCTCCGGAAGTTACCGCAGCCCTTAGTCAAGTCAACACCTTTTCTTCTCGCCACAAAATATTTATGTCATCCTTCTGTGCACAGCAAAAAAATTTGAAAATTGTGGAATAACGAAAACTTTAGTCGTGATTTTTCCAAAAGGGAATTACTCTTTTACCAATAAAGGAGCTCCTTCGGCGTTTTCATAGGAATCCTTTTTGTTATTGAACTTGACCTCATGAAAAACCTAAAAGGCTATCTCTAAAACAGGGAACGGGGAATGGAGGAATGGGGAATGGGGAACGGGGAACGGGGAATCTCTAAAAGGGGGAAACTCTAAAATAGGGAATCTCTAAAAGGGGGAATCTCTAAAATAGGGAATCTCTAAAATAGGGAATCTCTAAAAGGGGGAATCTCTAAAATAGGGAATCTCTAAAAGGGGGAATCTCTAAAATAGGGAATCTCTAAAAGGGGGAATCTCTAAAATAGGGAATCTCTAAAAGGGGGAATCTCTAAAATGGGGAATCTCTAAAATAGGGAATCTCTAAAAGGGGGAATCTCTAAAATAGGGAATCTCTAAAAGGGGGAATCTCTAAAATAGGGAATCTCAAAAAGGGGGAATCTGTTAAATCTCTAAAGCTTTTTTACAACCACTGTTTCGGCAGGCTTTTTTGTTGTCTGATACTGGGTAATAAACACCGCGCCAACTGAGCCTTGACCAATTACTTCCTGGCTCGTAATCTCGTCCCAGCTAAATTTTGGGAGCCCATCAAACGCTTCAAGCTTTTTTCTTTTGCTGGCAAACGCCAATGGAAACTTGAGATTGTAATCCATGTTGACCTGAAGCCACCGACTTGAAAAAAGGTCGACCGAAGGTCGGGATGACATGTCTTACCTTAACACGTTCTTGCAGCCATTCCCCGCCATTTGGTACTACTTTAAGAGAATTTGTCTTTTTGGTATAAAAAAGCAGACGCTATTAAACCTTATATTCTCATTACTAGTCGTGTTAATTACGCCATGAAACGTGACCAGCCAGACACAATGAAAACATATTTAGCATTTGCAATTTGGGTGGCTTCCGGCCCACGTCAGACATGTCTTTATCCCAGGGAGATAAGCATGTCTGGTACCTGAGTGATAACATCATAGATAAGGTGAATTTTTTCCTTGACCAGTGAAACCTTTTTTTTTCTTGAAAAACATTGAGGGCGTTTGTTGCAACTTTCGAAAGGCATAAAAGGAAATTGGTTAACTTAGTTTTGGACATAAGAAAGGGGCGGCTTTTTTATTAGACATCGTTGTAAGGCCATTAGGGCTGATGGATCAATCGCAACACAAAAACCGCGAATTTCACAATTGGCATTTTTGAACTGATCACTAGATAAGCTTTATGCAGGCGTAAAGACATCTGTCTGGTCCAGTCAATGATGGTCGACCCGTGTGACAGATGCCAGGCCCGGTTCCAGTTCCAGTCATTTTGAGTCTACGGCTTATTCAGAGATTCAATTGCGCTTTCATCTTTACCGTTTTGCAGTAAGATGCTGTAGAAAATTCGATTTCTCTTGCTGCATGTGGCCCTTTGGTATCGATTGGCATAAATTTTTTAGACCACCCCTACCGAAGATATTGCGGCAAGCGACGACGACAATTTATTTTTATCTTATATATCTAGTAATTATAACAACAACTGTCAATAATATTATTGGTTGTTGGCAAATGCTGTAAATGTCTCTTAGGAAAAACTTTACTTCTAAAACGTTCATAGATTTATCCAGTTTGTTGATAGATTCTCCCGTTTAGAGATTCCCCTTTTTTGAAATTCCCCCCTTTAGAGATTCCCCCTTTTAGAGATTCCCTATTTTAGAGATTCCCACTTTTAGTGATTCCCTATTTTAGAGATTCGTTCTTTTAGAGATTCCCTATTTTAGAGATTCGTCCTTTTAGAGATTCCCTATTTTAGAGATTCCCCCTTTTAGAGATTCCCTATTTTAGAGATTCCCCCTTTTAGAGATTCCCCCTTTTAGAGATTCCCTATTTTAGAGATTCCCCCTTTTAGAGATTCCCTATTTTAGAGATTCCCCCTTTTAGAGATTCCTTATTTTAGAGATTCCCCCTTTTAGAGATTCCCTATTTTAGAGATTCCCCGTTCCCCGTTCCCCATTTCCTATTCCTCCATTCCCCGTTCCCTGTTTTAGAGATAGCCAAACCTAAAAAGTGCTTTCTCTCTCATAAAAATGCACGTTTGTCTGATCGCGTGCTTCCAAACAAAGCAAGTCAAGTGTTTGAACATGACATATTTCCGGCCAAGCTATCTGCTATGCGCTAGGCAGCGCGCGCAGGGCGTGGATAAAAATGTCTGACATCTATGTAACAATGCTGGCGAAAGGCCAGAGTAAATTGAAAGCATTCGTATTAACAAATGAAAATCGCCATAAAAACGTCAAAAAAAACTCCTTGGCCTTTTGCCTGACAAAATTAATTGATGTCAACGCTATTGTGATGCGAAGGCCAAGGCCTAAGAGACTTAAGATATTCACACAGTGATCGATTACTAACTATTGTTCATACGCATGTGATTGTTTTACAATTCCAGCTGTGAGTCAGTGACCTTTTTTATTTCAGCATCTAATGTGCACTCGGGTAACTACGGAATATCGAACATCCGTCACGTGTTACCTGTTTCTCAGCGAAACCGGGATTTGCTGTGCCTTAATTTTCAGTATCACATCATAGTCGCGCGGTTTTTATAAAGGCGCTTATCACATTGCACCAAGGTCAATCATTTGACGTTTCTCTTCAATCAGGCTTTGAAGAAAGCTGGTAAACAAGAAACTTTTTGCAGCTATCTCCTACAGCCATGAAATTCGCCGAGGACTTTTTGGTTTTCGCGCTTTTTCTTCTGTTCCCAATCGCCGCTGGTATATTCTTTGCTTTTCGCGGAGGAAAACAAAGAACCACCAATGAATTTCTGCTGGCAGACAAAAACCTCAGGAGCTGGCTCGTAGCGCTGTCTCTTGTGGCGAGCTATTTTTCGTCACTCGTTCTACTTGGCACAACAGCTGAAGTATTCACATACGGAATACAATATATTATTTTAGCGCTATTGTCGCACTGGTTTGTAGCAGGAATCACACATGTTCTCTTTATTCCGATGTTTCATCGACTGAAAGTTACTTCTGTTAGCGAGGTAAGGTTTAAAAGTGTGTTTTTGTTTAAACGTTTAATTTGTTTTTATTTTAGGCCTCTTATAGAGTTAACGTTTAGCATATTGGTTTAGTTGCTAACGCTTGAATGGCTCAGTTGAACAAGCTAGTTGTTTCACAGAATTAAATATATCTTGTAATTGTAAACTGGCTGGCTGGCTGGATATCTAAAGATCAAAAATCCCATTACATCAGACAATTGGCTTTGTACAATTCTTTGCGTGTTAAACATGTAATCTTGACAGATGTCAAAAAGCGCTGACATGTTTCTCGACCGACAGAACGACAAAATATAGATAACAGCTTATCGGTTCTTCGCATGTGAATTTATGAACTAGAGGTAATTAAGGTTCCTTATCAAATTTTGTTTTGCGTTTGTGTTCACGAGTGTTTACTGATTTTCTTTGTCCGACATCGTTGCACAGTAATTCGTGCTCAAAATTTGATAAGGTCAAGCTAATTCAGGATGCTCTTTAAGAGAGCAAAAATAATATTGTTTGAAAAGACAAAATATTTTATAATCAAAGAACAAAATCGTACATTACTGTAGGGAAGCCGGAAAGGAGGGACAAATTGCGCAACATTGAAAAGAACCAATTTCTGTAAGCGTTTCCGTAACGGTAAAAATAAAGTTTTGGTGTATGGAATTTGTATGCAAACCAGTTTGTCCGGCTTACAACCTGCAAGTTTGAGGTTTAATAAAATAACTTTTAAATTCAGCTGTGTGATATTGCCTTTGAAAGTTATCATCTTACTTATTTATCATATTAGTTTTGAACCTCTTTGTAGAAACTAAAACAAGGAGGGTTTTACGTATCGTAACGACAAAATAAAGAGTAAAGTTTCCAAAGTAACTCGACTCCCCAAATAAAGGATACTTGCCTTTAACCTGTAAGATTGAGGTTTAATAACTGTCGAATTGAGTGGTGTGATATTGCCTTTAAAAGTTCAGTGTCATCTTGCTTATTTATTATAATTTTTGAACCTTTTAGTTAGAGAAACTAAAAACAGGAAGTTTTGTTTAAGTATCGTAATGAAGAGTTAAGTTTCCTAAGTAATTCGACTCCCCCAATAAAGTGCTTTCCCGAAACCTTTTCAATAGCGATAAGATTTGACGGTTGTTAGTGAATGTCGGAATCTCGGAAGTAAGACTCTTCGAAAGTAACGATCTGAAAAGTAACCCGACTGAATCTCCCCTTTGGCAGTCAGAGAGACCGAGCACCTCGTTCCCAAGGAGAGACCCTGGAAACGAGCAGTGGGTGAGTCAATCTGACAAGAAACTGTGTCTGGCAATTAAACTGGCCTCTTTCATTTTTATTGCAAAAAAGCAACAAAAAAAAAAGAGGGCTCCCTTTTTGTTGTACAGGCTTGTTTAATGTGTTTTCTTTTCTTTTCAGTACCTGGAAGCGCGATTTTCTGCCGGTGTACGTTATATTGGAGCTGCCCTTTTCACTATAACCCACGTAAGTACAAGGACTGGTCAGTTGATTTGAGCTCAATTGCTTGCCAAGCCATAACGTCACGTGTAACGTAGCGTGACGTAACGTAACGCGTAACAACGTGACATTCTACTTGATGTGTACTCGTTTTAGCTACCAAATCATGAATCGGGAGTAAATTCGTTTCGCTCCGGTTACCATTGATAACCAACACTGATATTCCCCGATGCTGAGGCCAATTGAAATCTGGCTGAAGTTCATTACTGCATTTTAATTCCCGCGCGTGGCATTGCTTCCACACTTGAAACTCTGGCCCATTTCATTTTTAGCGTTTATTATGTTTGGTTCCCGTTCAAATAACTGATGAATTTCTGCTGTTCTTCCAGCTGTTATACCTATGCGTTGTGCTGTATGTTCCATCTCAAGCCATCAGCACTGGTAAGGCATGCGCGCCGAGATAAGCTATGAACGCTATTGGACCGGAAACTTCCAACTTCCATTTCACTTGTACATTCATATTTTTTATCCACATCTACATATTTTACTCATTTTATACACAGATTAATAGTAGTTCCTTGGCAGCTTAAAGTTCTAGTATTTATGCAATATATATTTTTTACTAATACTTATTTCGTGGCATGCCTGTCACCTCGCTGGCACGTGGTTTCCCCTGACCTTTAAGGTGGCTCACAACAGTTTCCAGCACTTATACTTTGATGGATCAATAGTATCATTCCTTATCAATTGATACCTCAATAATGGTTTCAAACAAATGCCTAATTATTGGCGAACAAGTCAAGGTCATTTTCTTGTCATAATAGGTTACCATAGCAACAGTGTAACTATTTCAAACACCCCTAAGTTTTGCTTTAAGAAGTTATAACTCAAAAACGAGCACCGTGATCCCCATTTTTTTATTATGGCACTGTGATTAGCATTTCCAGATACAAATTTTCGCAGAGTTTAAAAATATTGTAGGGTGGGGTTCAAAGCCATCTAAATTTTTCGAAAATTTATAAGCTTTACTGACTGAGATAAGCGCATTGGAGGATGGATTCCCCAGCTACACTATAGGACTTTGGAATATTTTAGCCATAGTATATTGGCTTATTTTCTCCGGTAAACTCACTAACTGTGGTAAAATCTCTAGAAATAGCTGTTTAATTAAAACATGATGACCTGTGCGCGTTGTTTTAATTTAATTTTATCATTATTTATTTTTAGTGGCTGGCGTTCCGTTAGCAGCTAGTATTGTCTCCACTGGAGCCGTATGCTTGATTTATACAGCGCTGGTGAGTGTCTTGCTACTTTCTAGATTATCTTTGCTTTTCCCAGCCTTTCTCTATCAGTGACCGGGAGTAAGCGGCCGCGGATCCCAACGCCATGCTGTATAGTACTTAACGGCGTGTTGCGCTTAGCCCCATATTATTTTACAAGTGCCTTTCCTTCGATTGGTTTAATCGCCTTTGAACTACTCCTGCCTTTGAAACAGTGGACAATGTCAGCGCCATGTACCAGTGACAAATTTAGGCCCTGTTTACATCCTAGAAGGCGAAACAATTTTCGTTTGGTTTACATGCAGAAATTTCGGTCGGAGTGGTTACCAAGTGGAGAAGGAGAAGAAGAAAAATTGTCAGCTGAACGCCCAGCCGCCGCCGTTTTTTTTTTTTCTCCCTAGTACTAGGACCTTCCGAGCGAAGATAGCTTACAAGGTGCTAGTATCTCTCTAGAGCTAGGAAGATCCTATCGGTAGAAAGATCCTAGCCCTGGGGCCATGTACAACCTTTTGCATGTAAACTGAATACAGAAAACATATGGCGCTAGGATAATCCGCTTTCTATTCTAGGATCTTCCTCCCTCCATGAGACAGTGGAAACATGAACTTAAATAAGTGCAGAGACGAAAGCAGTCGTTCCAATTTACGTGCGGAATGCGTGATATGAAAAATATTACTGTTTTAGGGGAAAGAAAAACGCCAAATTGTAAAACAATTTATCATCGTCCCGCAGACGTCAACATGATAAATATAGCAGCAAATTCAATAACGTGTTATCTGAATAATGAGCTTAAAAGGACGGTGCCTAGGCCTGCTTATGCAATGCTCATCACGGGATGATAAAAATAATAAAAATGTATTTTTGGCCGGCGTATGACTATGTAGGAAAAGAAGATCTTGACATCTTAATTGACATCGCAATTTTTAAAGATAATGAAGTGCAATCTGGAAAAAACGTCATTCACTCTTATGTATGTCTGAGAATAACTTATGAGAATTACAGTACATGTACACTACGCTACAAAAATACGCGGGTTACTCTAAATTAATTTTCTGTTTGGCTTCTAATAGCCCTTGCCAAGATCTACTTTTCCCACTTAGTCATAACTGCGCAATTTAAATGCCTTTGTATTAAGAGCTACTGTCCTTAATGATCACAATGATGACAGCAAAGAACTTAACAAGACAAATTTAATACCATCGAGCTTCAAAAAGAAACCCTCAAACCGATACTGCTTAGACACTGCAAGCCAGTATAATCGGATTAGAATTGCCCTTCTTTAGTTCTTTGTTGTCATTATAACCAACTCAGGCGGATTGTTTTAACCCGGTATGAAAATGTTCATACCAAAAAACAACATCTTGGATGCCAAATCCTATTGCTGACATTTAATTAGAAAACTCTTATTGATTTGTTTATTTGTTTTTATTTACAGGGAGGCCTGAAGGCTGTAGCGTGGACTAATGCATTCCATCTTATTTTGATGCTGACGGGACTAATCACGCTATGTATTGTGGGTGTCAACACCGCGGGAGGCTTTGATCACGTGATTCAAGTTAATAAGAACCGTCAGCGGATGACGTTGTTCAAGTGAGTACCTAATACGTAACTGGTACCATTAAGAAAGGGTTTTGAGGTCCTAGCTGCGGTTTCTTATTTTCCGTTTCCTCGATAAGTGAGCCTTCATGGCATGCTGGAAGATAAAGTTATTGATTGAAAGTTGTTGATTTGATTGGTTAATTTTCTAGCTTGGACCCAGACCCCACAGTTCGAGATACATTTTGGACTCTTTCTATTGGAGGAGCGTTGACAGCCATGCCGCTATGGACGGTCAGCCAGACAGCTGTTCAGCGGTATATGTCCATTAAATTTGTCAGCCTGTCTAGAAGGTAAGCTTCCTTTTGAAAGTTTGGTTGACCTCACTAAGAAGCCAAGGGACACTTAAATTCTTATTTCCATATATAGTAACAAAGCAACATGCCCTAAAAGAGGTCTGTAGAGATACCAACCCTTAATAACGCGCAGCAAAAAATGAGTCGAACTGAGTCATGATCTCCACAAATCGATCGTAAATTGGCAGCCAAGTTAAATCTAAATCTAGCAATGACATTCCCTTGGCTAGCCGGTGGTTATACATGATTCGAATAGTAGTCTAACTTTTACTTTTAAGGTTAGTGACTGACCAGCTAATAAAGCGGTTTTCAGTTGAATGTCGTAAAACCAAAACCAAAGTAATTACTCTCTGGCCAATCACAACAGACGCAAACAGCGCAATGAACCAATCAGAACACGAATCAGATATATGTAACTTGCTGCAAGCGCGGGAAAACTCGAGCAAAACGATTGGTTTGGGTTTTAATTCTAGTGGCGCGAGTTTTGTCAACCAATCGCAAAGCACAGTAATGCAAAACAAAGCAAACGCCAAATACTTTCGAAAGTCACTTGAAAACCACTCTAAGTGCTATGTGCATAAGACCAATTATCACCATCAACGGCATTCTTGCAATTTTTCCTGTAGGGCCGTGTGGCTAAGTGTTCCCGTGTTGATAATAATGATGACCTTGGCTTGTATCAATGGCCTTGTCATGTACGCAGTGTTTGCAAACTGTGATCCTTTGACAGCAGGAGAAATTCAACGTAACGATCAGGTAATAAATAATCCATACAGCTATGGAATAATAGGTTTCATTCCATGCCGTACACAATACAGCTAATCAAAATGCCCGGTTTGCATTAAACCAATCGTAAGATTAGAGAACAGTTGTGTAGTTTCCTGGGGTGAGTTGCATAAAATTAAACGTTGGGCGTAACTGCTAACGCCAGACATTCATCCCAGTCACATTCAGTATTTTAACGTCTGACAATAGCATTCACGCCCGCCGTTAAGTTTTATGCAACTCGTCCCTGCTGTTTTTCTGTAGTTCAACATAGTTTTCGCCTCTTCATCTCTCGTGTTTGCCACACCTTTGAGCCACCGTCTTTTACAGTTTCCACTGAGAAGAAACTTTAATTTGCTTTCTCTTGACTGAAATTTTTTGTTTACCCCCCACAAATAACAAATAACTGTTCAAAGAATCACCGTCAATTATTTCGTAGGAAATCTCGATAACCTTAGTTTGACAGGAAACCAGATGACCTTGGTGCTTATCGGTTACATGGCAACTTCGGTCTAAGCAGCTTTAAGTTGAGTTTTAGTTTTAAATGGAACAGCACAAGTTTTAATTTTCTCCTCACCCAGATTGCCTTCCTTGATAGGTTCTCTTCTACTTCATCACTGACAAACTACAGCACGTAAAAGGAATGCCGGGATTCCTAACTGCTTGCATATTTGCAGGATCCTTAAGGTAAGAATCATATTAGCCTCCTTCGCAGACGCTCTTTTCGCTCGCCACGGCAATCTTTCCTCTCGTTGGGGAGGAAAGATTGCGCGTGACGAGCCAAAAGAGCGTCTGCGAAGGAGGCTAGAGTCATATCAACATACTTTGTAATCATTGAGAATGATGTATTATTCAGTAAGAGACATAGGCATACTCAGAAAAAAGAAATCCAAGTGCTCCTATCAGGAGTCGAACCGAAGACCTTCCGATTACTAGTTCGGATGCTCTACCACTGAGTTACAGGGACTCGAGCTCGTAATAGCTAAGGCCATTAAACTGCGTTTATGGGACAAATATCCTGCATACTGCTAGGATTTGAATGTTGAACGTGTGGTATATGAAATAAATGTGATGGTATATTTCAAGCCTGGTGAATGAATGAGAATGATGTATTATTCTAGATTCATCATCATTGCCATTATCATTACCATCATCTTCTTCTTCCGCAATCATCATCATCATCATCATCATCATCATCCCACCAACTATCGTAAGCGGTCAATAGTACGTCTTTTGTTGGTCTTTTTCCTGTATCTTTTATATGAAACACAGGTAGGAAACGGCTGAAAGTTACGTTAAAACGACTGGCAGATCGGAGGGAGGAAGCGGGGGAGGGACTCTGATAGATGCTATTAAAATAACCCTGAAAGCGATTGTTCCCAGATGTTTCGAGTTCTTCTAATGTTTAATTCTTTACAACTGATTGAGAAAATTATTTTATAAAATCCCCGGAATCTCTCCAAGTCGCATGCTGATCGCCGGCTAACAAATCTTTTTTTTTTTTTTTTTTTCAACAGTTTCATTTCGTCTGGTCTCAACTCTCTCTGTCTGGTCATTTTGGAAGATTTTGTCAGAAAATATTTCCGAAAGATGGATGACTTTGATTCCACAAAAACCTGCAAACTTATAAGTAAGTTTACAAATTTCATTACAGGACATTCTGGGCCGGTCTGCATAAGAAACTTATTGTTACGGGAAGTTTTCTGTAATAGCTTTCTGCGTTTTGAAAGATTTTCGCATGATGTCCTGTTCTCTGTTTTCTTTATTTGATTAAATCGGCCTTCTGGCTGTGTGATAGTGAGTGGGAAAATCCTCCATCATATAACGCAGGGAAGTGTTGCGCAAAACTTCCCGTAATCAGCCGTTAATCTGCTTTACGCAATTGGGTCCTGGGGTCCGTGTCTTGAAAGTCCAAGTAACTTACTAACAAACTTTTTGTAACAAACTATTTTGCATGCGGTACGCTTCTAAATAATATTTTTATTTGAAAGGTTAATTCTAAAGACTTTGCCATTTTATGTAACTGAAATTCTGCTGGGCAAGTTTGTACTTAGCATTGGCGTCAGTCGACAAATAAGCGGTTTTGACAAAAAAAAAAATGCTTACCGGACCAGGAATAGATACCGCATTTGATTCTTTGGATTGAGAATGTGAATTTTTTTTTTTCAGCCGTTGTGTTGGGCAGTGCTGTGATAGGTGGTGCTTGCATACTTCATCACTGTGGTGATACCGTGCTACAGGTAAATAACGTTATGTTCTCTATTAAAATCCTACAGTTGATCCATGCTTTCTCTCTCCATTGAATTCAATTTCTATGTTCATTTATTTCGAGCTAAATGCACCTTCTGTTTTGCTGTTCATTTTTTAGGTGTTTTCTGCTGTACTCTATATCACGGGTGGTTCTTTACTGGGCGTGTTCACACTTGGAATGCTAGTACCACGAGCCAACAGCAGGGTAAGTGTCTCTTATTTTGCTTTGTCATCATAGGGATTTTCAATTGAGTGTTAGAAATAATTTTGCGTTTATGTAATGTTTAAAACACGATCAGCAGTATTTTATCGGGATTTAAAACCACCAGGCGCAGCCGAGTGGTTTTAGGCCCGATAAAACACGTGCTGCGAGTTTTTTGAACGGCTTCAAGAATATTCCTGGAAAAGCATGTGTCAATAGAGTTCATAACAAAGATGCTTTTGTGAACGTTGGAAATTAGCATACAAGAAAAACATTAAACACCGCACGCTAATAAGGAGGAGGTTTTATCGGATATAAAACCACTGCACGTGATGTTTTATCGACGATTTGATAGGTCAATAGGCTTATGAATTATTAATAAGTTTTTGAATCCAGTTTTGCTTTACTACGCTCTGTGATTGGTTAGCAAAAACTCGCGCCACTTTCTCAACCAATAAGAAGCAAGACCAAAACCGCATTAAAATATCTTATCGAGATTTAAGCATGATGACGTCACTAATGGTACGATTTACATGCACCCAAAACGCGCCTAAAAGCTCAATTCTTTTATCAAAGGGTGAAATTGATGTTACTAAGAGTGTCAGTTGAAGAGGGCTGAAATGTGTACTGACAAGCCATCCGCTCACATTGATTTTTGTGGCAAAGTAGCAGGGGCGTTAATTAAGTGTATTCGTTGTTTCGTAGGGCGCATATATTGGAGTAGCCAGCGGTCTCGCTATGACGATATGGCTGTTCATTGGAGCCCAGCTCTTCCCGCCAAGTGATTCGTCCGGCCCTGTGTCTATCTCGGACTGCTCCTCTGACGTATTCAACCAAACCCAGGCTGCTCTATACAATGACACAGGCATGCGTTACCCAAGTGTCCATCTACCCGGGTAAGTGAGAAAAGCTGCAAATCTGTTGGTGTGAGGTTAATTGCGTCATTTAATCAAGAATTTTTTTAAATTCCCCTTTAGCAATCCGATGGCGAGATTTTACAGCATGTCCTATTTGTGGTACTGCGCTATTGGTTGGACAGTTACTATGGTGATAGGTACAGTGACAAGCTTGGTATTCGGTGAGTAACAGAAGTTTACGTGTATTGAATATGAGTGGTTTGGAAATAGGCCATTTCCGAGTTGCTCTGAACCTCATTATGAAAGCGTGGCTAACAGCAAAGCTTTTCATACTAACTTCTGTATCCTCAATTGCTTTGACCTCAGCTTGCGAAATCCAAAATAACCACTTCCTTTCTAATCTCTTTAGAAACTTCAAAGGAAAAGAAAACAAGCGTCGACACTAAACTAGTATTTCCACTCAAGTTATGGCTGCTTAGCTGGTTGCCAAGCCAACGGGAAAGGTGGAACTCGACCACAGGCCTCCCTCAATCAGACGGTAAAGAGGACTGGGTGCAACTTGGGGCAAGAAAACGGCCACACTCCACGGATCAGGTGTTTGTCTTGATAATGTTTTGTTTAATTGTTTTTTTTTTTGCTTGTTTGTTTGTTTGTTTCACTTGAAAAAAAAAAAAGAAAAGAAGAAAAAGGAATTAAGGACGGTGCGTACTAATACAGAAGTATTTTTGCGCGGTTTATGACTAAGCGGGAAAAGCAGATTTTAGAACAGGCTATTGGAATCCAAAAAGAAAATTGCGGTTAACCACGCATTTTTCAGAGATAATTAAGCAACAATAATTAAAAAAAAAAAGTAAAATACAAAGCAATGTATGGCGTTTTTTTTTTTCCATTTTGAAGCTTTATTATCTCTGAAAAATGCATGGTTACCCCCAAAAGAAAGCTCTTGCTAAGTTCTGCTTTCTCAGCATAGTTTTAAACCGCGCAAAAATATCCCTGTATTAGTACGCACCACCCATTGGAAACCCGAGTATCTCGACATGCGCAGAACGTATGTGCAGTAACAAAAGTAGGCACAGTCCTTAAGTATAAGTAATAAGTATTTTCATTTATAAAACCAGGTATTTATACTGCGCATTGTGAATGTGTCCGCATTAATTTTACCAAGTGTTTTAACAGTCAACCTACTTTTCACTTTTAGTTGCAAAGAGACTCCTGGAGAGTAAGCGGTGTGTGAAAACCACGAACACACTGAAAACTCGAAGGTCTTCGGCTTAGAAGAACCTTTCGTCCAAGTTGGGATGCTAAACCGCCGAGTAAAATGCAAGGATGGGTTAAAGAAGAAACAGCTTCCCTGGTGAACTCGTTTTAGTAAAAGACAAGTTAGAGGAGTTCCATTCAAATTCCTCAAGTACCGATAGCTTTGGCAAAAAAGCGATAAAAAGACATTGTTGATTGATAATATTTTTAACTCTCTTTATTTGTACAAATATTTCTCTAAACTATTATTCTTTGCATTATATAGTATTATTCGACCGAAACTACGTGAATGAGTTGTATTTTTCTTTATCTCCACATAATACATTAGAACAGTAATAATTATTGACAAACAGAGAAAAAAATGTGTAAATGTAACGGAGAAAAAGCAAAAAACAGTTTAACTAATACTTAACCCTTAGTTAATACTTAGTTTAACATACAAAGATGGTTAAATTATCGCTTTTTGTAGGGAGAATTAACAAAAAGAAAAAGAAAACGAAAGAAAAAAACTACATGAATGAACAAGAAGTTAATTGTTTTAAACGTTTACATAAATATATAGAGTGTAAAGCAGAAAAGTTCCGTTATGTACATTTTTGCAAACTAGCGGTATTATTTATTTTTGGGATAGTACATCATAGTGCTTTTCGCTCACGTATGACCAAGAGTTAAAAAAGTTGGGGAGGATAACGTTGTGGTAACTTAAGTATGGTTTGCAAATAAATATGGAAAAAGCAGATCTTTAGATCGCATGTAATGAATTGTTGTTGTCGTTGTTGTTGTTTGTTTGGGTTTTTTTAGTGTTTTGGCTCTAACTAATAACGGAAATGGCAAGACTTGAAGTCAAATCTAACAAAAGGGAGGAAGGGAGGGAGGGTGGATGGAAGGAAGGAGAAAGGAATGAAAGGGGGGGTTAACGATGGATGGACAGAAAAAGGAAGGGAGGGAGGTCGAAGGATTGACGAATGGATGGACAGAGAAAGGAACGAAGGGAGCGATGGACAGAGAAAGGACGGAAAGAAGGGAGGGAGGGAGGAAGAATTGACAGAAAGACAGACGGAGGAAGAAAGGAAAAGAGGGACGCACAGAGGAAGGAAGGGACGAACGAAGGGAGGAAGAAAGGCAAGACGAACAGACGAAGGGAATGAAAAGAAAGAGCCTGCATTTCTTACGTTTACGGTGCATAATCCAAATAACTATGACCAATGGACTTGCAGGCTTTGAAAGAAAAAGAAAGATGAAGATAAAGATAATGAGATTTTTCTGATGGGGTCATCATAGGCTAATTAACAGCGGCAGAGAGAAGCACTGCTGAGTATAAGAAAGCAGACCAACAGGAAAGATTGCAAGAAGCAATCGTTGTCCCCTTTCTGGCAAGGCAAATATTCATAGAGAACCGACTCATTGCTATATTGTCATTGTGTGCAGATAAGATGGAATGTTTGACCATAAGGAGTGGTTGCATTGAGTCAACAAAAACTTCAAAGCGGACACTGAGGCTTACTACAAAGGCACTGCTCATTCATGTATTATTTTGAAATGTATTATTTGTTTATGTTTTTATTATAGCGAGGAAAGATATAAACTACAAAGGGATAACCTCTTTTACCTCCTTTACACTTTTCCTTAAAAATTGTGAATAGACAGTCTTTATTTATTTTATTATTTATTTATTTATTTATTCATCAATAAGAACATCAGTTTAATGTGATGAAACTGATTCTCATTCTGAATCCCACAGTCAGAATGTCCACAAAGAAGGCTACTGATTCATTATAATTATGTGTCAATAGTCATGCAACTTGGCTGACTGAATTCTCTCGAGTGAACAATATTCTGGTAATCCCCCATGACCTTGTTCCTAAAATCTACTGTTGAATACACCTTGTGAGGAACTTCCAACACACTGTTGTCTGTATGTAATCCATGCTTCAACCACAGGGCACTCTGAAGATATCTGTGCACACGTGACACTCTCTATTCTGCATGAATGACTATGATGCCACAGAACACCCAACCACAGACAACTATCTCACAATTCCAACTCTGATGCAGCTACCGCCAGCTAGTTTTCAGAAATCAACTGCACCATTGAAACAGTCCGGCAACAAAGATTTCACTCCAAGATACACCTCTCCTTTCTCATTTACTCTCACGGGATAGGTAACAAGTGTTATATTCTTCTTGTCAGGAACTTTCAAGCTGCCAGTTTTAAGAGAGTACTTCCAACTGTGCCATGGGCACACAACACATGGCAATGCTGCCTCACCAAGGTCTTCAATATCCCCAAGATGAAGGGGTCCACCTGAACAGAATGAACACATGAGACAAAAGTTCAAAACACTCTTTCTCCCTAGTGATTTGATACATTTGTTTGAAATATCAGTGAAAGAATATAATGACAAATCACTTGAGAATAAACTCAGACAAGCTAACGGACTGTGGATCGTACCATTTTTTTGGTAAGGGTGTGCGGTTAAGGCACAGTTGCACAAGGCAGTAATGCTCCAACCAGCATTCCATCACAAATTGCAGAAAACAAGTGACATGCTGACTATTGCTGAGCAAAGTGTCCTGCACATTGCAATAAGTGTAAGACTAGTCTACTTTACATGAAGCTTGCAGTGCAATTCCTTATTGTGAGACAAGTTTTGAAGAGGGTGCATTACATGCACAATTTTGGGCTGGCAAAGTACAAACTCTGATGTTCCACATGGGGTAAGGGGCTTATTAGAAGGGGGACTCTATTTAAGAGATGGGGTGGCGCTTACTTGAGATGGGTGGCGGAACTTACTTATGGGGTGAGGAGGCTTATAAGAGAAAGGGTGGGGGCTTTACTAAAGACAGGGTGGGGTGGGGGGGGGGGCTTTAACTAGCACTTCCATTGTATTCTACAAAACTGTCAATATCATGCTACACATTATGTAAGAACACAGTATGTGTACCCACCCATATGAGGACACATTTCATCCACAGCATACACAATTCCTTTGTATTTGAACAATGCAATTTTCTGTCTGTTCACAGTCACCAGTCGGCCTGTGCGTCTCCTGGATCTTTTTTTGCTGAGGATCTCTTGTGAATAAGTGACCTCCTCAGCTGAAATTTCTGGAAGATCTACCAGAAAGGAAAAGGCAATAAGTTATTGAGAGAAATGGAATTCAGGTCTTATGGCAAAAGATACACAAATGGACTTTTTACTATTTACCACACATTATAACCAGTTGGTGTGCCAACTATAAAGTAAAACTAATTAGGAGCAATTGATTGCTTCTCAACAAAGGGACATAAATTATTTCTCTTTTTGGCCAAAAAGTCAGAAAAAACACTCCAAACTTGGTCATTGTCAACTTAGTTTAATTGGGGAGGCCAAATCACGCATAAGCTTTCTACGGTAGTTTCTTTTCGGTCTCCTTGCCACTTTTTCTTTGAAATTTAAAATCTTTCATTGTGCCTTGTTTGTAATTTCTTTGTGTGGCAAAATAAAGTTTTAAAAAACAACTTGTCCAGTTTTAGTATGCATTTAGGATTTTGTGCATTAAATGTGGACCCAATTACTTGCTTTTTGCCTAAAGACTGAATCTAAAAGGAATAAATCTAAAATGAAACTGCCACTTCCTAGTTAATTAGCCTTGGCACAAAAACTTAAATACCTTCTTGAGTTATAGCGCACAAAATCTGCAGTGCGTCCTAAAACTCTGTAAAACAATTGAGCATTTTTCTGACTTTTTGGCCAAAAGAGCGATATACCCCCCTTTTGCAAAAAAAAAAAACTCTTCATTTATGATTCTGAGGCCATTCAAATTACATTAAAGGTGACTGCTGTTTGACCATTAAAATTAACATTTACTCTGACCTGGCTATCTTGAACTTCTTTTTCTCAAACAAACTTTGTTTCACTTTATTATTAAGACACAGGAATGTAAAATGTGTCATCTCTTCTCTTAAATGTCACCCAAATTTTATGCCTGTAATCAACAAGATTTCAATAATTGAAATCTTGTTGTTTACAGGCATAAAATTGTGAAAGAAATTTGAGATGTTGTGTCTTTAACCTCAGATGACATGCACAGGAAAAAATCTGAGTTCTCCCAGCAGGAGTCGAACCTAAGACCTTCCGATTACTAGCTCGTATGCTCTACCACAGAAGACTCGTGGGAGCTGAGGCTGGCATTAAACTAGGTATGGCCTTATAGCTCCCAGGAGTCTCCTGTAGCTTGGTGGTAGAGCATCCAACCTACAATCAGGTCATAGGTTTGACTCCTATTGAGAGAACTAGGGTTTTCTTTTTCTACAGTAAGTATGCCAGTGTCGCTAACTAAAAAATTCTTCTATCAAAATTTCACCGTTGGGAATGTTAGCTACATCGCTGAGATAACAGGAGTCTAAGTACTATATTCCCTTGGGAAGTAAAATACTTTTTGTCAGTTACTTTTCTCTAAGACAAGTTCCGTGTAACACAAAGTACTTCTATACCACCAGTATAACTAACCACATTGAATTAAGGAAATAAAGTTACATTTGTTAATAAATACATGGCTGTATATGTACCTTATTAATCAAATGTCATTTCTGTTACTAAATTTCAAAAGCTGTCATTGGTCAACATTTGGTAAAATCAGTGGAGCTAGAATGGTCCACATGTACATGAGTAGAAATATGACACAGACTACCATCCTGAGACATGACGCAACCCACTGACTCAGTGATTTAACATATTCATCCATGTCTATCAGATTATGTTCAGATGCGACAACTTCATCCTCAGTGCCAACTATTCCCTCTGGGGTATAAAAATTGCTTATCGTCATTAAAAGATGCAGACATATCAAAATGAGAAAGAGGTAAAACATGAGGTATGTTGAGACCAGCATTGGTCTGTCATCATGGTCAGAGTTTTCTTGGTCTTCATGATCATTTGAGTGAAAAATGCAACAGTCTGTAAGATTAATGGCAGCTGACAGATGTTGAACTGATGGCACCTTTACAACGCCATAAATCAGCAATGAAAATGTTGTCAAGAGATCAATAATCATGTTCAGTTGAAAGTGGAAATTAAATTCACTTCCAAGTAAGAGGTTCCAAGTTGGGTTACAGACGGAATATGGATAATGCACCATGCATGTCCAAGCAAAATAAACTGAATATGAAGTAACAATTCCAGCTTGGAGGAGTCCAGTTTCTCTCACTTTTGGATGTATCGATAACAACGAAGCTACAACACACAGTAGAACAACAACTGTAAGAAAAACTAGGTTTGTTCTACAGTATCTCAGCGGCACAGTATATCTGGCATAAAAATAAACAACAAACGACACTGACATCGTATATAGCAAAGACGTGAAGAGCAACAGAGACCAATACCATGTGTTTGGTCTTGTGGACAGTTCCATTCTTTCTACCCAGTAAGCATTCAGAGATTTTGCTAGATCGATGATTAAAACAAGTTGAATGACCATCACAACAAAACTCCCAATCCAGCCCACATGCATTAGGGCATTACTGATGTGTCCTTCAGGAATCAAAAGTGCTAAGAGGATACTTAGACAAAACACATGGAACTTTATAAACCACAACCCATTCTCAAGCCAGTTACTGAACGATGTGAACACCGTAAGCTGGCAATTAATCAATGCTAGTATTAGAAAGAACACCATCATTCCAATGTAAAATCTGTAGAGAAGAATGTGTCCAACCAGAGCATCACATTTTCCTTGGCTTGTATTCCTGCTACAAAAGTGGGAATGCAAAACAAAGAATCTTCTAAAACCAGGTAAAAATGTCAGCATTGACAGCAGAACCCCAAATAAAATAAATCCAATGTAAATAAGTCTTCCATGTTTTGGCTTCACAGTTGGAATATCACAAACAGCCATCTAAAACAAGCATCACTGACAAGTGGAAATTTGGTGAGTGATAAGTACAGATATCAATCAGGGCTCACTTATTCTAAAAAATTGTTCAATGGTCACAAATTACATGTATGTCAACCTTGGCTCTTGAAGTTAGATTAAGGTGACCAACTGTTTTCTCCAAAATTATTATTCCAATCCATGATTCCATCACCACAGGGTGACTACATGTACAATAGACATCCTTGTAGTACCAAAGTGACATGCTTCCCAACTAGACCATGAGCCCTCCAGTTTCTTTGCAATAGACACAAAGTCCTCCTGCTCAGCAGGCTAAAACATCTTTGCAGTAAGTTATTTACAGGACTTTAAAATGGATGATACAGAGAAATTAGATCCCAGTAACAAACAGAAAATTGATATTGCAGGATTTACAATTCTGTTGAGGTCAGGTGATTTCGATTTTCTCTGGTACCTGCTTATCTCCTTACAATGAAGACAGGTACTTTGAACTTTCACTTTATATAACAAACTCAGCCAATCATGGCCGTTCTTAGTCAAACTATCACAGATCTCTCTAAGTTAAAAAAAATCAGTCCAGTTACACCATCCTCTTTAGGTATCAGTCAATTTCCCAAATTATTGGAATTACATGCCAGACCAGCGCACATGTAGCCCTCCGACTTATACAATCCCCCCAAGCAGATGTGGAATTGTGACCCTGATTCACCATACAAGGCTATTGTGTATAAACCCAGGTGGGTTTATAGATGCAAAATCCACGGGCACAATAAGTTTCTAAGCACAACAAATGACTGAAATGAGAGGCAACGTGTGTAAAATAACCCAGGACTTCAGGCATGAAATTTGTCAGTCTAACCATGACAGAGCCCGAACTTTATATGAAGAACTGCTTCCCCACAGTACGTAAAGTGTACAAATCGTTACGAACGCATAGTGAGGAAGATACCTGGAACGCTGATCGGTCATTAGAACGCTTCAGAATAGAATCTGTGAGCTTCATTGAGTTTGGTCACGCACACGCACGGGAGTAAGCTCAAATCTTACTCTTATAAAAAACTACACAACTACACAAACCTTCGTAACGGACACCCTCGACAATTAAGTAAAGAGCTTCCTCTGGTTTATCCACAGATTGTAGATCTTCCATTCAGCGAAATCACAACACAATATAAACATATTCAGCCCACTTCCTCCTGCTTTGCCGCCATTTCGCACAACACCGCGTTGTACCCAGGTTCCCTCAGTCGGTTTCTATAGCGACAACACCCTTGTGGTCGCCATATTTTGATCTTCAAGGTTTGCTACATGTATCATTGTGTGATCGATCGTGATCGATATTGTGTGCAGAATAACTCAACTTTGAGGCACGGAAAATACGCTGAAAGGAAATAACACTGATTGGAACTTATCTAGAGACTGTCAGCCTCTGCTACAGGTGTAGAAATCCATTTATCGGTCCTTGAGATGATGCCCAAGTCGAGAGGAAAGGAGAAATTTCTCTTTCTGAAACAAATTCTTGAAGACTCGTCCAGCGACAAGGAAAGCGATCGAAAGAAAGATGCAATGTCAGAACGTGCTTCAAAGAGTGATGAGAGTGTTGAGAAACAAGGAAGAGAAAGTACTGGCCCAACAGGAAAATATCCTGTGTTGTTCATGAAAACTTGTAAGAATAAAGGCTGTCAAACAAGGCTGTCTTCCTTCCCACTGTTTCCTTTACCAGAGGAGACGGAATGGATAAGCGATGAAGAAGCAGAGAAAAGGAAGAAATCCACAGCTTTGAAAAAGAAAAGAAAGCAACGCAGAGCTGAAAATGCACCAAGCAAAAATACTGATGTTGAAGATTACAATGATGCTGAAAAGCTCAAAAGCAAAGTGAAAAATACAGATGGAACGAGGAAAGATTTCAAATCAGAACATCAGCTTAAGGAGACTGATAACCCTGTTCTACAAGCTTGGCTTCATAAAAAGGCTATAGTTTTCCGCAAGCAGAGAAAGCTAGAGCGAAAGGAGCGGCGAGCCAAGAGAGCTGCTTTGGAGGAAGAAGCCAGGATTAAAGCTGAAAGAGAAGTAGAATCTATTGAAAAGGTTGGTGAGTGGCTCAAAAAGAAGCGTAAACAGGCACGAATCTCATGGAGGAGAAATTGTACCAGGGTTGAACCCCAAAGAGTGGGTGGCATCTCAAATGAGGATTCACCCCCACAACCACCCCCAGAGTACAGGGTTGTGAGGAGTTTTCGGTCTACTGCGTCCTCCCCTGTAGTCAAAAATGTTCTTGAGGATTACACAAATAAGGAGAATCCTGTGAATATTTCAAACCAGATGAACAAAGCACCAATGCCATCTTGCAGTGAATCCAATGATAAACTTGTCATTCAGGACACTGAGGACAAAAAACATTCAAGTGTCAGGAAGTCATCAGAGAATCAAGCAAGACGTGATGACAAAATTAAACAGCGGCCAAAAACTGCTGTTGATCGCAGTGAAACTGTGTCACACACTAGACCTAAAACGGCATTAAAAAGGCCAAAGACAGCAAGAGAAAAAAGTACTGCGCCAGCAATAGCTAGCAGTGATTCACCAAAAAAGATGCAATCATTCAGTTATGATGAGTGGTTGAGAGTGAAGCGAGAAGGAGACAAAGAAAGGACAATTCAGAAGAAGCGAGAGTTGATTGATTCTCACTTAGAAGCTGTCATTAAAGAGCTGGGCAAGAAACGAGTGGAAAAAATCATGTCGCCACGAAAACAAGTTGATACAGGTTTGAAGAATTTCTCGCGCTCACCAGTATCTGCTCGGTCAGCCAACTCCAAGACAAGTAAAAGCAGTCCATATAGATGGTTAACAAGCAAAAAACCCAGACCAGAACCACAGGGATGTGATTATCCAGAAGCTCAGAGAACTGAGAGGACTGTGGCATCTCATAACCAACACACAGCTGATGACAGTGATGCAAAAGCTACAGATTTAGTAGCTAAATCTGATCATGATCAAAGTACTGCTGATTCTGGCAAACAACCCAAGCTTGACATCTGTCAGGAAGTTGATGCGAAATATAACGAGCTGAAGCCATCAATCGAAAAAGTTAAAGATATTCTTGATGCTGAGATAAAGAAGCTGAAGGAATCAGGGAGAGGTTTAGAAAAAGAAGTGTCAGTGAATAAACCAACTCAACAAACTGCTGAACTATCACAACCCAAACCCAAGTCATCAAGGCCTATTTCTGCAAGACCAACAACAACAACTCAGCCAGCTTCCATGGCAAGGCCTGGTACTGCAAAATATCTAACAGAAGAGCAAGCTAAAAAGATTGCAGCAGATCTTGATATCCTGGGCTTGTGTGGCAGTGATTCAGAACAAGGGAATGACAGCACAGGGTCTACAGATTCAAAAGTTAAGGATGATCAAAAATCAACTGTGAGGGAGAATTATTTCGACTATGGAAGTGAAGTAGACTCACCCACCACCGCAACACCTGAATTTGTCCAGTGATGAAATAGTATTTCTGTAAAGAGAAACATCTCGAATTTTGCCCTACTTGTAAATCAGTGGGTAAGATGCATGTGAAGTTTGCATGCTTAATATTTTAAAAAATTAGTCATCAGCTTAAGCTTTTAAATCTATTTTGAACTGGACAATACAAGAAACGAAGAAAAACCTGTTAAATAATTTTCTTTGTATACAGCCAAATTATTCACCGAATGGACACCTTCTTGACATCACTGAGTAATTTGTCTCTCCTATGTGGACTTCAGTTCTTCAATCTGACAGGTGCCAAGTTAGTCTTAGCATCTCCTCATCGGAGTGTGTTTTCTCCACTTAATTCCCACCTTTGAACATATGAATAACAGATGCTCAAGGGCTTCTTCATGTTAAGGATGGGCCAATCATTTTATTTGCCTCTTGAAACAAGAAATCCCATGAATATTTCACACTATGTTTGAGAAAATTCTCTTTGCAAAAAAAGAATAATTTTTAATACCAAGTATTATTAGTGTTTTCTTGTACAAATCAAATAATTTAATAACTTTTTCCTGTTTGTACATATACTATTAATACTGCACTGGAACTGAGTTTTATGATACAGCCCACCTTTGTACCTCGTGCATTCTCTGCATTTTACTCAATTAATAGCCTGGGCACATAACCTTGGGTAAATAACATTGCAATATTTGATATGATGCACAGTGGTGCCACAAAATATTGATATAAAAAGCTGTGAATATTGGTTCATTTTTAAATATTATTCTCTTATTATTTGGTCAATTTAAAAAAACAGTTATGAAGTTGGTGCACCCTTACATCATATTGGCACTGTTTCCAGGGTAACCCCAGCAGTGTAATTTTACCATGGCTGGTCCATGACTTAAGTTGGATAGAAATTTTCACTATAAACTACAATAATTATACTCTTGTGAAGGGAGATTGGGGCAAGTCGCAAGTTAAAGAATGAACTTAAAAATTTTGTATAGTGTAGTAATTATTACTATAAAATATTTAATAAAAACTAAGAACATAATTTAAAAAGATATAAATCAACATTATACATGTACTGTTCAATTTCAATGTAGGGGTCTTTTGTAATCTTTTTGTAAATGAAGAATGAATGATATACTGTAATAATGACATGTGAAAGATACACTGTGTTATTAAAAAACTCAAACTCATTGAATAATGCAGTTCCAGAGTTTTGATTGGTTTAATAACCAGTCCACAAATAGTTTACCACGCCCTACAAATGATGGCAAGAGTATGTGTCAGGAGAAAAAGAAAATATCACAAAATCAGCATGGATTTAGCGATATACGGCACTCAAGTAGCTCCAGTGAAGGTGGAGCTTCCAGTCACACACATTTAAGCATTTGTATTTTGTGAAGATCATGTTTCCTTATTCCTGGTGTGGAGCCTTTTTTGAGGCCTTGATGGGAAACAGAACTTCATGCTTCGTATTTGTAGTTTTTACTTATTAGACATGACCACATCATATGCTATTATTAATATTATTATTATTATTATTATTATTATTATTATGTGCAGTTGATAAACGTATGGATGCTAAAATAGAACCACATTGTCATAGGGCGCACAGCGTAACCTATGCGATCTGAAGGAACTATAAGAAGAAAACTGCTGAGTTAACAAAAAAATGGCAATAAAAGATAAAAAATCTTATAGACAATCTAAATCTCTCTGATACTAAAACTATATTGAGCTCCTAATCCTAAGCTATTCCCTCAGGGAAAGTCAAGTGACGGTAGCTTAGAAAGTTCTCACTATGTTGAGAGAACTCGAGAGGGTAGCCTTCTGCATCCTTCTATTATTATTATTATTATTATTATTATTATTATTATTATTATTATTATTATTATTATTATTATTATTATTATTATTATTATTATTATTACACATACCCTGTATTTCTTCTGAAGGTTGGGGAATAGATCCAACTTTGCCAGCAATTGGAAATAGTCAGTTATTTAAGTAAGACATTCCTTGGTGAATTTTTGACAAATTGGCCTCTATCATACCATGTAAAACGTACTATTTTCTAGCCAGGGTGATGCAGACTATTGTTCGTCAAAAGTTACTGACAGGGCATCCAGCGCAAACATTCAAGCAAAATCGTTTAAATATAAATGTCGCCTTTTAAAGGCATATTTGAACTAAAGCTAATTCAGTTCAATGATTTGTTCGGATGCTAAATTAGCTGAAAACGTAAGTGGTAGAAAGTTTTAAGGAATTAGGGAATCTTCTCCGACCTGTCAGTGGCTTTACGAAAATGCTATAGTGGCCTTTTTCGCATTTTTGACGACCGGTATCTAGCTTGCCCCTATCTCCTCGAAAACGACAAATATCAGTTTTCCAGTGTTAGGAATTTTTGAGCAGTCGTTTTGCGAAGAAAACTTGAGATTTTCACCGAAATGATTTTCATCGAAATAGCTTGAGCTATCCACCGAAATGAACCGTCGGAGGGCGAGTTTCGCGCGCCGCGAGTCGTGCGGGCGCTCGCGCGCACGACTCGCGTTCTTCCCGGCGGATTCTCGAGCAAAAGAGAGACTGCTCGCAGTCTAGGATAAATGTTCCTCCTGGGCCCAGTTGTTCAAAGCCCGATTAAGCTAATCTCGGATTAACGTGAACTTTGGTGCGAGTTTAATTAATAATTAATAAAGATTCTCCCAAAAGATTTTTAGCCGTCGGTTTTGCCTTAGACTTTTCTCAACCTTTAGCTTGAAATTAGACTTTTAAACCATTTCCGACGAGCGAGATAAAAACCTCGATTAACTTTTAATCGTGGATTAGCGATAATCGACTTTCAAACAACCGGGCCCTGGACGCTTCAATCTGACTCGCAATTGCATTGCTTTGGGCGTTTTAAATGGCGAACACAAATCCATTTCCAACCTCGTTCCCACGGTCTCTTACCCCTGGGTGCCAGAGGTTATTTTTTTTGGGGGGGGGGGGGGGGGGAGATCGAGAGACAGATCCGCGGGTTAAGCTGGTAAGGGTCTCTCCTCTTCCCGTCCCAAGAACGAGGTTGATTAATTTCGGCATTTGGCGTTCCTTTGAACCACAAATTTGAAAAAAATGCAATATGCCAAATCCGTTTTCAAGAGCTGTCTTGCCTTTGACCAAAGGAATGCGCCCCTTGCTCAAAACTTTCAGTCTTACCGGCTGGTCAGCAAGTTCTCAAAGTTCTGAGAAAGCGGGAGCTAATCTGGAATAAGATTAATTTCAAAACATTTGTAACATTATGGAACAAACAGGGTAATTTTGTCTAATTTTCCAATAAAGCGTAAACAATATAATTCAACGAAAACGAAATCAGTTATTTCGATAACATAATTATCTGTATCAAACTTAAAAGGTTATCTGTGTGGCAGCAGTATGCAATTAAAGAAAAAATTCTATCTACACTTATAGCTAACTGCCAAATATTATTCAATCTTTTCTAAAAATAATAATAAAAAAATAATTTACATTTTTGTTCTTGAAAAACAAAACAAAAACAGTGGTACAGCTTTTCAGAAAATATTATCTGATTACCTGCAAATATGACCCCGTGATTTCTTCATGATTTCTTTTATTTCTTTTAACGTCCACAAAAGAGTGCAAAAATTTGAGCAGAATACCTTATACACCAATTTTGTGTCGATATCAATCAGTCCAATGAAAATTTTGGAGTCCTTGCACTGAGGTAATAAAATGTTGAATGATTTTTCACTCAATATAATAACACTGGGCAGAAATATAATACGAATGTTTGGTTTATCAACAGAGTTAATGACAAAAGGTAAATTGGCTTAGCAGTATAACTCTATTGATAAGGCCAAACCGTTCGTTTCTACTCCTCACCAACTCAACACCGCCCTGAGTTTCTTTTGAAAGTGGCCCCTTATCCAGGAATATAATGGTTTGACACTGAATTTAGTTCAATTGATGTACAACAATAAAAGGCTATTCATGAGCTGTCAACGATTCTTTTTAGCAAATAATTGCTTTTGTTAGCAAATGTTCTTCTCTTTTTTATGCATATTTAAAAATATGCATAAATCTTTTTTTCCCATTTGCGCTGAGATCAAGAATGAGTTCAGCGAATTCCCCTGCTTTTTATTTTAATTTTGGAGCAAACACTTACATATTAGCAGCTTTGCTACTAGTTGAAAAAAAATCCTATTTCAACGTCTGTTTAAAGCGAATTCTCCTGAGGTCCCCAATGTAACGGCTTATCTCAGTATAAAACGGTAGGGCTTAAATCAGAAAACGGGAAATAAACTCGGGCGAAAGGTATCGGCAGGATCGTAGAGCTACCGTAGCTTCCGCTGAACATCAAAAATCGACCTTTTTTCATGCGTATGCTTCACTGCAAAATTCGTTTTTGGTTCTTTTTAGTCCGTGTCAGTTGTATGGTGTTTCATCACCAATGTTGCACGGATTAAGCTGAATTCGGTAGTTGATTGACAGGTTCTTGCATTCTTAAAGGTTATGGATGCGTGACGGTGGGTCGCCAATTGTGTCCTTAGTAGATAGCATAATTAAATCTTCTGTGTCTGTTTACTGACTTGTCTGTTGTTAATCGTTGGACGCTTTACAGCTTTTCTCGAGGACAGTTGCTCGTAATACGCAGCGTACTGAGGTTGGTAAAGATCTGATGCTTATGCTAAAGGGCTCTAAGCTTACGACTGGAGTGAAGTTAACATTCAGACAAAAGCCTGGTATGTTTTCATATTACATAACTTGCATTTGGGGAATTTTAGTTTGTGGCTCTGTTGTTCAATTTCTCTGTCGCTCATCGTAATCCTTTCAACCTCACAAAATTCAAATTCGCCTTTGATTTATAGTATACACAAGCAGCCAAGTGCGAGCACCTTTTACTAAAACCCATGCACAACACATTCCTAGCAAATCTGTCTGTGGCAACACGCAGGATATACCTGAAGGGAGGGGATGGTAGGGAATGGGACACCATGAATCCTTGGTTACAAGACCTTACAACGTCGTCAATTTCACTATCGGGCTGGGAGATGCGGGGGGGTTGAGGTGGGGTAGGGTGTTGAGCAGAATGCCGGCGTGAAGTATATACAACGCCGAATTTGCTCTACAATCATTTGCCACTGTTAAAATTTCCAGGTTAATTTCCAATGTATAATCCTGATTTCTCGCAACCATGGCACTTCAGCGATGTGGTGCTGTCTGTAGAGGGGGCCAAATTTCACGTCCACAAGAGCACCTTGTCAATGTGGTCCCCAGTATTCGAGAAAATGTTCACGTCCGACTTCGCAGAGAAGAACGCCAAGGAGATAGAGCTACCAGGAAAAAAGGCTCGAGAGGTTGAAGTACTGCTTAACGTCGTGTATACGAATGGGAGGGGTCAGAAAATAACAGGTAAGGTTTGTTGTTGTTGTTTGCTTGTGCGTTTGTTTTGTTTTGTTTTTTACTTTACCGGATCCTCACACAGCTCCTCCTCTTAACCAGTTTGCCAAAAAAAAAAGGATCCGACCATTTCGATAGGAATGGAAATTGTAGTCAGGTAGCTTCCGAGGTGCTTCTCTTTCCCGGCCCCCGTTCGGAACAGAATATTGGAAAACTCCGTACTATTGACAAAACAGGATACAGCGTGATTGTTTTTAGCTCGTGATTGGCTTGTTTCAATAAATACAATAAAATCTGCAATTCCACAGCGACAAACCGATGAGAGGTGCCGGATCACTTGTAACTTAGTCCTAAACAACCAATCATTGTCACGCATTTTATATTGTAAATCTTCTTTTGTAACGATCCTTTTACGTTTCTCACTTTTCTTTTTCGTTCAGCCCCCGAGAAAGGTTTGTATTGCAAACCGAAATATCGGACAAAAATTTGTTTTTTTAAAAACAAATATATTTCAGTTATTCTAGCCTTTGTTGTTTGTTCTATCAAGCTCGTCACCTCCGCCGTTGGGATCAGTCTGCCGTTAATATTTTGTATCAATACCTTAGCTAACAGTTAACACGCTGTTTCCTCAGACTGAATCATGACGAGCAAAGCGAACACCAATCGTGGCGTGCCTAATCGTCCTTGAAACCAGCTCCTTAGGGCTCTGATTGGCTCTTAGCGTTCAAACTTTGTGACTATTGTTATTCAGCCCATTGCGATAACTTTTAATATATATTTAACAATGGCTAAGTCAGAATAAGTTTTTTTCCTACTTCTAGAGCAATTTACAATGGAATGTCGAAATAATTAACTTCGCGTTTGCAGTGGTTCTGTTTTACTTCGCTGTGATTGGTTAAAAATAATCAACTCGTGCCACTTTCTCAACCAATCAGAAGTAATAAAAACCAAAACCGATCGTGGCTTGCTCGCACGCGTTTTCCCGCGCTTGAGCCAGTCGGTTACTTCTGATATGCTTCAAATTCTGACTGGTTCATTTTTTTACTTACGTTTGTTGTGATTTTGATTGAAGAGTATGGTTACTTTGGTTTTGGTTTCACGAATTAACTGAAAAAGAATGTATATGTTTGCTGTGGGTTTGGCATTTCAACTTCTATTCTTCCAGGTTAGGATCGCACTATACATAGCGGGTGGGGATAAATTAGGCATATACATGTACTCAGCAAACTGATTTTCTTCTTTATAGGTGAAAACTATCAATTTCTCCTGGAACTTGCTGAGGAATATCAAATGGAGAGAGTCAAAGAGTTATGCTGCGAATATCTTTCTTGCAATGTTCAAGACACGAACTGTGTAAAGTTCTACATGATTGCAGATAAATTTGCTCTTGATTCTGTGATGAAAGAATCTCTTCAGGAGAGTAAATATTTACCGTTAAGTGCTTTAGAAAATAGCGAATGCTTCAACGAGCTTCCCGATAAAACGAAGTTAGAAATCTTCAAAACCAGGATACACGAACTGGAAAAGATACTTGGAGAGTATGTGAACACTTGCTCCAGCCTCGTTACGAGTGTATACAGGAGGGTAGCTGAGAAAGTGCAAACGACGGAATGCGATAACTACGAAGTTCACCGGAGTGGCGCTAACGAGCGCTTTAAACTCTCCTGCAAATGCTGCAGAAGGAGGGTTCAATATGCAAATTGTGACGTGGAATATTGGGAGTTCAGAACACTTTTGAAGAAGCTATTTGATCTAGAAAACTGCAACAGAACGGCAAGGCAATTCAAAAAAGCAACAAGCTAAACAGAAAAGCGAATTAATAGAGTGTGATAAAAACTGGGGAACGATTAAGCAGTCAGATCGAAGCTGATAGACTGAGTTGGGAACAACCAGCAAAGCCTGCATGCGTAGGATAATCTCTAGCAGAGACAAGAAAGTCTCAGAAACGTTCATCGTTTAAAAAAAAAGTCAGATTTTGCTTAATCCCATTCAGTTTATTTAAGCGTTTAGGTCTATAGTCACTAAGTAAGCGATATTTAATCAAATGTGTGTAACAACAATTTGATAACTTAGTTCTGTGAAAATGACTTCTTTTCAGTCTGCCAGAGTTGTAAACTCGGTGACACCGTGTCGGCAAACGGAGGTCTAATTTTTGAGGACAACAAAACGCGCAATTTAACCCTTAATCACAACCGACATTCATAATAATATTCTACTTACTCAACTTTATACATTTTATGTAATTCTTGTTGAGAGCATTTGTTTAAACATCAAGACATTTTATCTTTATTCTCGCGACCTATATGTTTGCAATAATTGTGATCAAGTAGTAACAATGTAAAGGAGAAATTTCATGTTGGTCCGTGTTACCCGACGTTTGCACCGTCAATGATCAGTAGTGACCAAAATTAAATTTCTCCTCACCATTACCACTTATACTTGATGTCAAAACATGTAAGTTGTATGGAAGGAAATGCATGCGCACTATGGATAAAATATCTTGATACTTCAACAACTTCTCTCAACTTTTACCGTAAGAAATTTATGGGAACAGTAAAGAGAATCTGCATTTTGATATCAGAGCTAAATGAGTTAAGATCCCTTATAAGCGCACTTACAGTTGCAACCTTAAAATCTGCTACGATCACATCGTTGGGTTAGAGTTTTATCTACAACTACGATTTTATTGACTGCCGAGTATTATCAAGGCTTCATTCCTACGCTGTAACATCTTCCAGTGTCTCCTCCATCTGGTCCAATTCTTTAAAAGAAATAAGATAAAAGTGAGAAAGTGGATCAGATTAGAGAACGACAAAATGCCACTTAGAAAATTTCGGAATGAATGAAACTTTATTTACCCTCGGATCTGATTGAGGTTGTTTAGGCCTCAAGCAAAATACACGCTAATGTGCCCAGAAAGAAACAAATAATATGTACATATGTAATTAAGTGAAAGAGTTATCCGAAAAATGAAATTTTCGCACTTCTTGTCTAAATAATTTGATATTAGTCATCGACCTAAGTTCGTCTGAGAGAGAGAGTTCCAAGCTTTGGAAGCAATATACACTGTGGATTTCAATCCATGCCATGTGGTTTTAACCTCAGGCAAAACTAATTTATTTACGCCTCTGAGATTCTTTACGTTATCCATTATCCCTCGGATTCTTTCCCTTAGCGATACGTCAAGCCATTCGTACGATCTCGATGGAATTACATGCCAAGAACATTGATATACACCAGTTTATAAATCCCGATGATATCGATCGATCTTACCTCTCTTGAAAGTCACAAGCAGATTCTCCAACTTGTCTAATTTGCTGCCGCTCTCTGTATGGTCAGAAATGATACAAATCAGGATCAAAATAAACAGGGATTTTTTTTTCAGTTCGGGGAAAGAGAGGCATTGTAACATCTCGACTTCGTTGACCTATCAGGTCACGATCAATAACCAGAGACATTTATACCATTTACTCACGTTCCACAATTTACTTCACTCTTATGGTAACTTCCTCTAAGGTTTGATTATAACTTACATAGGGGCATTCTGGATGAAACATTCGCATCAGTAATAATGAATGTTGTTTGAGATCAGTTTACTGTAATCCAGAAAGTTTATTTTTTGGAATCAATAAAGAACTTTATTAAGAATGTGTCATTTAGTATGTATTTCAACAATCAACTACCTTGTACAGCATCACTGTTTTTCTCGTCTTCCTCTTTGAACGTTGGCTCGTCACTTTCATCTTCGTCGTTCGAGGTTTCTCCTGGTTTTTCTTCATCGTTCGTGGCTTCTTTGTCATCTCCCCAGTCTTCGTCGTCATCTTCCCAATCTTCTTCTTCATCGTCCCAGTCTTCCTCTTCATCGCCCCAATCTTCTTCTTCATCTCCCCAGTCTTCCTCGTCATCTTCCCAATCTCCTTCTTCAACGCCCCAATCTTCCTCATCCTCGTTCCAGTTCTCTGAATCAGGCGCGGGCCTTCCTTTGACCAAGGACAGCACAAACAGCAACAAGAGAATCTTGCTAAAATGCTTCATTTTGCTGCAAATAGAAATTTATATTTAAATATTGATATTAAAGTTAGCAGCCGGACATAACAGACGTCGTTTACACGCATGAACCTTATTTTAAAAAAGGCGCATTATATTATTGACCTGTATCGATACTTTGCTGTTTTTAAATTTTAAGACAGGTTTCGATTATAGCCATGGTCGTCAACTAGAGGCCAATCGCGACCAATTCGATCAATAAACCAAGGGAAACCTTCATTTGATTGACATATAATCTAATTTCATAAGAAAAATGAGCACAGTTATATGATATCATTTCAAAAACTCTCATTGATAGCCTACCCTCAATACCTCAAAATATAATTACCTGGTTTTACAAAGGAAAAATGTTCAGCTTAAAAAATTCTTCAGCTTCTATGTGAACCTACTGCAATAAAGTCTTTCTTGACTCTGTTTAAAAGAGCGTCTCTCGGAAGCAGCACACTCACTTGTCTTTACACTCGCTTTCCAAACGTAAAATGCGTAAAATAATTTAACATAACTAGCATTTGCAGCAGGCATTCTCCATAGCAACGGTGTTTGCCTCACGATTAATTTCTGTTCGGCTGGCTTTGAAAACAAGAGCTTGACGCAACCAAGAAACGAGTCTGAAAACATGATCATGTCACGGGGTCGTGAAATACACAGATCTTTCTCATTTCAGTTCCGAGCCCAAATTATGAATTATTCTCACTGTTCTTTTATTTATCACCACACAAGACGCGTTCGATGTTCCTGATCCTAGCCTGTGTGCGCGCGCGCGAAGCGAGGAAGTGCTCCCCTGCCTCTGCCGAGTCCAGATTATGAGTTATCGCTCGGTACATGTTCTATTATTCATTATTAAAAACTGGATCATTGTATAATGCAATTCCAGGGATTTGATTGGCTTAGCGGCCATGGTATATGAGCTATTATACCATGCCCGAGGATAGGGATCATTAAAATGGTCTTCTGGTTGTTCTTGCTAAGTGAAACCAGCCATAACTTACAATATTTCTTGATTGTTTTTAATAAAACAATTATTCCACTCGCGCTTGTTGGATATGAGATGATTATAGCCAACTCGGCGCTTCGCGCCTCTTTGGCTATCTATCATCTCATATCCAACGCGCGCTCGTGGAATAATTGTTAATTACCACACGAGACGCATTCGATGCTGCTGATCCTAGCCTGCGTGGTAGGCCCTAGCCACAGTAGAGAGGAATCGGGCTAGCGCAAAGCGAGGAAGCGCCGCTCCCCTGCTACTTATCCTAGCACTACGCGGGATGCGTAGTACATATGACTGGTAAATGATCACAATGTCTTGTGGTAGAGCACCCGATCAGTGTCCGAAAACGATGGGCTCGATTCAAATTCTTTCTTTGTGTCACCCCACTGGCACGATGGATATGTATTACACCTTTCTTAGTCTATGACTTCTTATTACTTTTATTATTTACCACGGTGGTCCATTTTACATTTTATTAGTTAACACCTACGTACGGGATTTCCAGAACTAATGTACAATTAAATACTAAAAAATAAAAGAGATGACCAAGAAATTTGGCAAATCCATAAAACTACAGTAATGACCAGTCAAGAAAAAAAAAACCTATGCCCGAGGACAAAACAAGACACTCTATCGCGTGTCTTACAGCTTTTTGCCATAAGGTAAAACTCTTAGATTAGTAGACTAGCAGACAAGCGTTGCTCATCGATAATCAAATTTCTACAGTACAGAGAAGGGAATCCAAGATCGGTGGGAAATTCGCACTTTTCTAGTGCCATTGTAGTTTTCGTTTGTAGTCATTGTTGCCGCTTATCGGCGACTGAGCTACAAACTGAAGCTGATAATTGTTTTTCTCGGCTGATTTCCAACTATTAGAGAGATTTAGCTTCGCGTTTACGGCTAACGGCAAACGGGACACGTCAAGCCGCTGTTTGTTCTAAAATGCATAAACTTTCGTGTTTGCTCAATAGCTGTCGCCGACTGGGTGGAGATAAGCTTAAACCAAAAAAGCTTCATTGTTTTTCATCAAAGAGAAAATTTCAGCCTGGCGTTTGCCGTTTGCCGTAAACGCGATGCTAAGTCTCTCTTGTCTCGTTCATTGTTGAGTGACGTCAAGCCGCTTTATGCCTTCGTCTTTCAATCAAAAGCAACTTTAAAAGGCAAGGGAAAGTGACGATGTTTAGCTCAATTTTGACGCGCGTAACGCGCGTCATACAGCGCCGAGGAAAAATAAAATTGTTGTCTATTTGAATTTAGAATAAATGGCAACCAAGTGTCTTGCTTTCGGATAAAACGAGTTACGCAAACAATTTCAGATGACGATGACAGAATCTTAAACGTTTACAAACTCATTTTATAATTTTGACATTTCACTACTTAAACTTAGCAGGAGAAACAAACAACCAATAGGACAGTCTCTCATCTTTCACAGTCTGTACTGAAACAAATCATTATGGCTCAATTTGTTTTAAAACTTTAAGCTGTATATATGTTTGTGTATAAAGGAAGGTGTTATAAAAAAGATTGTCCCTTTAAGTCTTATGTCCCGTCTACAGCCTAGCGTAATCTTATGAACAAACCCTATGATTATTCAACTTACTTACTGTAACTTGCTTGAATGTCTGGAATAATTTTCAGTTATTCAGAGGGCTCCTTTTGATCGAATAGAAGATAAATTCCACCTACCCAGACACAGTGTTGTGATCGGAAACCAATCTTTTTCGCCTGCTGAAACTTGAGAATTGTCGACTGCGTGTCCAAATTGAACGGCGCACAACACGGAATATTCATAACTTTCACTGGTTATTCGCGTCATAGAAACGGTACTTGCTTTGCAAACACGTAACATTGTGTCATCTCTCAAAGTGGCAAGAAATTGAACTTGCCTGTCCACAGCCTCGGATACAGGATTTTGCTTCGAGTTCTGGTGCGAGTGTAGTGATTGGTCAAATTATACCAACATAACTGCAGGAATGACCACGTGACCATGTTTATCCTCCGTTCGCCTGCTTCTCTGTAAATTTGAGTGGTTTCGCCTTTAATAGCATCAAAGTCCAGAATTATTTTCCACTATTCTAAGCTATCTACTCGTTTTTTTTTTTTAAGAAAACAAAAGCGCGAATCTCATGTCCTCTGCCGTAAACACGATTCTAAATTCCTCTGTTGTTAAAAATTCTTTTTAATATTTATCTTCATAAGAACTTATTTTATGTGATGCAGGGTTTATTCTAGAACTATTAAGGAGTTTAAGCAACGACGCCAACGAGAACGTCAAAAAGGCAATAGGTGTAATAACCAAAACAATAACTCTGCACGTGCATTACACTTTTTGGTACATTTCTTTGCAATCACTGCACGTCTAGGAAGTGAAATTTCCTGATGGGGCGTTTTATGGAGAACGTAAACACACGACGACGAAGTTTTCTTTCTCTTTCTAAACTTGGGTGCGGTCGCCGAGAATTCAACTCAGCTAATTTAACCAACATTTGCCACTTAAGAGCGAGTTGGAATAATCGCGACGACGTCTAAAAAAGCGCGAATTTATTTTAATAGCGACATTTTCGCTGTCGTCGCCGCCGTCGTTGCTAAAGCTCCCTATGTTTTTCCTCATTATACCTATTGTTTTGCAGCGTTGTCGTTGCTTCCCTCAGATAAATGCGCTTACTCCCCCCCCCCCCCCCTCCCAATTCCCTGAAGGGGCCCCGACATAGCTTATTAGGCGTACCGGGCGGGTAGGTATACCTCTCCTCAGTCCAAAGTGGTGCGCATGGTGCTCTGGGACGGCAGTCCATCAAGCCATGCGCCCCTGATTTCCCGCTCTGATTTATCTTTCAGTCGACGGTGACGCCAACGAAAACGTCACTAGAAAATAGCTGTACTCCCGCCGTCTGTACTACTTCACCATTATTTCAACTCGATCGTTCAACTTCCACAGTAATGGCGAACTACCCAGAAACTAAATTGGTAGGAGTGGCGTTCAAGTTAAGAAAGAGAATGCAAAATTCACCGTTGTCTGTTCACGTTCTCCACAATGCCTTGAATTTGGTCATTTCCCGTTGTTGTTTTGTAGAGGATGGCACAGAAATGTAACACAATTTAAAACGCACGTGCAGAACGCTTGTTTTTGCTCATAAAGTTTTTTGTTTTGTGACGTTATCGTTGCCGTCACCGTTGTCTGCGCCTGGGGAAGAGGAAGGACTAGGTCCGAGAAAAAAGTCTCATGCACGGCTTTCAATTTAGGAACACACTGGTGGCGTAACAATTATTATTATTTTGAGATATCAATACAGTCAACTCTCGCCTTACGGACACCCCGATAATATGAACAGAAGCTAAATCCCCGGCAAAACCAAATTACAGACGTTTGACTAAAATAAGTTCCCGCTATTATGGACTCTCGCTATTAAGGACACTAACTCGCGGTCCCGAGGTTGTCCGCAATAAAGGGAGTCGATTGTAGCTTGAAATTGTCTAACCTTTTCAGGTTTGTAGAAAAACTGTTCCAAAAAGCTTGTGAGCTGTTAAGCCTCTTTGTTATAGGAAGAAAGGCTTTGTGCTCCACGTTTGACGCACTGGTGAAAATTTTAAGCGCCAGTAAATTATTATTTGCCGGAGAAATTACGCAACGCCGCAGCTCTACATTTATTGTGAACATGTTTTTCATGAAGTGGTGTTTCCTATGTTCTATCTATGCTGCTATGAGATTCCACATTCGTTTTCAAGTTTATCTTAATTGCAATCAGTTACAATTTCCGTCCTCTGCATCGCTAACCATCCTTGCTTCCCAATAAGATCTTGGGTGCTTACCATTTACATGGAAAACCCGGAAATTCCAGTTGAAAAATCAAATGGTATGCACTATTCCATTTGGAGTACTTCTGAAATTATGAGCTTCTGGCCAAAGTGATGTATTTTTATTGCTTGTTTTGGGATTTACAGCTGATGTTCATACATTTTGCGTGCTATCCATCTTCTGTTAAGACAAGCTAAATCATTTCGTATTTATGCCGAAAATTTCCATCCAGGTGGTTTGCGTAAATGGTAAGTACCCCTCATCACTTGTCCAATACTGTTCTATTCTGCAAACACAAATCATCAATGTTGCCAGATGGGTATCCTGTGGAACATACTGAACGAAAGCATCATGGGAAAGTGACGTCATCTGCTTGATGTTGAGGTGAGATCAAGTGGTGTAGATACTCTGAAGATACCGGAAAGCACGTGACTAAACGACTGAAACATTTCCTCGGAGATGCCCTGTACAAGAGATGAGAGATAATCCCCAAGTTAATTCTTCATTCCTCCGATCTTAGCCTATTTTCTAGTTGCCACTACATTCCCCGTTAAAGGGACCTTGTCACCCTATTTTTAGTGTCTCTATGAATAGCCAAAAAACGTATTTGTTTCAATGGAATCGTTAAAATAATGTTTCATTTTTGTTAACAATAACCCTACCAGTGCACAGAAACTAGTAGAAATTATGTTTGGTTGCGGATGGCTAAGATGGAAGCAATCTCGTACCCAGAGTCCCCAGGCTCTTTGGCCAGCGGTTGGTCGCCAGGAGAGACTCTGGGGTACTGGAATTTTATTACCGCAGGATTTCTGCGGTAAAACAATGGAAGTCGTAACGTAGCTAAAATAGAGCAGCCAATCAAAAAATTTAAATATTTTTGAATTCTCCAGAGTCTCTCCGAGCGCCCACCCGCTGACCAAAAAGCCTGAGGACCTGGGTACGAGATTGGGATGGAAGTGGATTGCAACTTGAAAAAATTGGCCAATTTTTCAGGTTCTTCCTGTGTATTTTAGAAAGGTCGCTAAAACCTTAATATTTTCCTCTCGGTGTTGTAAGAGCAATTTCATGATACAAAACAGGTTCTTTTGTCAATATTTTGAGTAGTTTTGACCGAAATACAGCAAAATCGCGTGACAGTGCCCCTAAAAGGTTCAACTGCGTGTTGCAAAACCAAAACCAAAGTAATTACCCTGGCCAATCACAACAGGTGCAAACAGCGCGATGAACCAATCAGAATTCGAAGCAAATTCACGTCATCGGCGCCAAGCGCGGGAAAACGCGTGGGAACGAGGCACGATTGATTTGGGTTTGCTTCTCATTGGTTAAGAAAATGGCGCGAAATGTCCTGACCAACCAAAGAGCGCAGTAAAACAAAACCAAAGCGAAAGCGAAATTGCTTTCGACACTCAAATGAAAACCGCTCAATTATCAAAGAATGCGATGAAGATAATATCCCCTGACTTGGCGATGATGCTCTTTGTTCTATTCACATGCATGCTTCGTAATTTGTGGATACTGTAAAGAAGAAATTGGCTGTTGACCAGCACTTACCTTAGGCACCATGAACTGTAAATTGAACGATTCTGCTCCGCTCCAAGTGCTGCATTCCATCATGAAACCTGCATCAAATAAAACAAACAGAAAAATAGAACACACAGGAGGCAAGAAATGTGTTCAGCCGCGATGTTTACCCACAAGTGGTCGGTAGCCGGTCTTGCATTTCCCCCCCCCCCCCCCTCCCGGCCGATACAAATTAGTTTCATCTGCTTCACGCAACCTGTTTCAATGTTGTTCAGTTTTGATGATCCTCGCTTTTCTCTGGCCTTTAACATTTCTTGTATTTCAGTCTCATTTCTACCTATCATTTAGTGGTCTGACATTGTCAACAATGAGTAAAGCACCTCATGTAGGCCCAGTAAGATTCAATGATGCCCCTAAACACGAAGGGGAGTCCAGAAAACTTCTTTCAAGTGTAACGTTTTCATCAGCATTTTGATTTCCTTTACCTTTGACGCACTTCAGTGTAAGTTCTGCTCTTTTCATGCACCAGGAAACAGTCATCTCCTGAAGAAAAGAAAACCCGCACGTGAAGCAATTTTCGCTTTCATAAAATAACCATAACCTTTTGCAAAAACACGCACCCTGCAGGGTTTCATTAACTGAAAATTTTGAACAGGTGGGAAAGAGGTTATTGCGCATGGGCAGGATGGTAAACTTGGATATGTTCTTTTATTGAAAACATTGATTGAGATGTTTAAAGCAGCTGGCTAAAGTTGTGTTTACAGATGGTCAATTTGCCCGGTTGCTGGCCCTTAATGAAACCCCTGACCCTGACTGGTGGAATGCCTCGTTTCCTTAATAACAGAAATGTGGTAACTGGAATATTTGAGCTTAATTTACTCCTTATATCAACAATGTCATATACAGAAGCACCATAGGTGATTTTGTCCGCCAAACGTAGCCGGAAAGTAGAATTGCTATGCCAAAACTTCGACGGCATCGTGCCCAATTTAGACGGTGCAAGGCCAATTTTTTGTTTTTCGGATGTGTAGATGGGGTTCTTAGAACGCAAAATAATCGCATTTTATGTTTAACGCTGTAGCGCAACGACTATGGATTGGAATGGCAAACGACTTTGTAACGAAACTTTCTTCTCCCAAACTTTTTTCTAGGTGTCTTAGTCATTTTAAAGTGTCAAAAGGTCAGTGGAAACATTTCGTGTCGAACCAGTTGGATCATGATTACGAAAATAGACTCAAGTGAAAAGAAAAAAGAAAACAGTGACCGCAAGCAAGGGCTAAACCGCCATGCAACATCATCAACTGCTTGAGAACGTTTGGATAAGAGAGTTTGTTTGTAAAGAAACTGTGGTACTGCGTCGGTAGTGGAAACGAATGTTTGGTTAACTTAGCTTGTTCCAGTCTCTCTAGGAGCCTGGAACAGGCTAGGTTAACTTTGTCAACAGAGTTGACAACTAAAGGTATACTGGCCACGGTAAAGAGATTCGAGTGCTGACATTTCGAGCGTTAGCCCTTCTGGGCCGGGTTGTTCGAAAGCCGATTAACGCTAATCTACGATTAAAATTTAATCGAGGTTTTCATCCCGCTCGTTAAAAATGGTTCTAAAGGCTAATTTCAAGCTAAAAGGAAATAAAAGTCTAAGTCAAAACTGAGGGCCAAAATTCTTTTAGAAGAATCTTTATTGATTAGTAATTAAACTCGATCAAAGTTCACGTTAACCCAGAATTAGTTTAATCGGGCTTTGAACAACTGGGCCCTGGTTTATACAATGAGCAGTGGAGCTACGCTTTTGGTGAGAGCATAGTAATGTGGAAAACAATAACAAATTAGTCGAATGAAAAGCGTCCATTGGTTCCATGGGGACTAAGAGTGCCGAGAAAGTTTCTGGTTTGGGGGCGAACTAACCTCTGTCATTTCATGGAACAATAACAGTGGTATGGTGATGGTGGTAATGCCATGCCTCACAGCCGTGTGTAGCGCATTCCGCAATCCAACTATAACAGGATTCCGTGTGCTGATAGTCGACGATTTCATGCTGTCATCCGCCACCAGATGAAACACAACATGGACTTCAGCCAGGTTAGAATGCCGAGTGATGAAGATTTCTCCTAAAATCGCCAAAACAAAAAAAACACTTGTGAAACGGCGTGCCAAATCCAGTTGCAACTAGATTATCTGGTACACAAGTCTTTCCTTGCGAATAAACACGTTTGGCACTTTTACATGTTTACTTACTTGTTTGTGATTCTTGTAACTAAAGCTTTTTCACTAACAGCTGCCGGTGCGCTACGCGCTCGTGGAATAATTGTTAACTATTCGCCAACACTGAGGTGAATAATTGTTTTAATTAGTATAATAACTATACCAAACCAGTGGATAGCAAGACCCAGTAACTCACTTTATATCTGCTGAAAAATTGGTGGAAAACCCAAGACAGTGGCGAGAGGTGAATAAGCTAATCAGAGCATGTGAAAACATTCCCCACTGGTTCGGTGTACAATTATTAATTTAGGTCGGTAACTGACAATTCACCTATGGCCCCTAGCAGAAAACACTTTTTTATTCGTTGTGTATAAACATTTTTCATCAAGCAAATATCCCAGCGTTTTCCTCTCCTCTTTTTCTTTTAATGTGTGCATTTGTGCTTCAGCTTTCTTGCTGACCTGTATTTTATTTCTATTTAATACTGATGTCAGCTGGCTGCCTGGCTCCACTAGCCCCTATGGTTATTCCAGGCAGCCAGTACTCCAATGATTACCTTAATATTTTCTTTGTTGTAATTTTATTTTTGAGCAAGAGTGAGTACAAATAATGATTGATTGATTGATTGAGTGATTGAGTGATTGATTGATGATTGATTGATTGATTGATTGATTGATTGATTGATTGAGTGAGCCAGTACTCCAATTATTACTTTAATATTTTCTTTGTTGTAATTTTATTTTTGAGCAAGAGTGAGGACAAATAATGATTGATTGATTGATTGATTGATTGATTGATTGATTGATTGATTGATTGATTGATTGATTGATTGATTGATTGATTGATTGATTGATTGATTGATTGATTGATTGATTGATTGATTGATTGATTGATTGATTGATTGATTGATTGATTGACTAATTGACTCCTAAAATAAGCATAATGACTTTCACCGTTTGAAAGATCACATTAACTTCAACCAGGAACCCCACGTAGATTCATGTACTGTCTAGACCGGGTACTGAAATTGCTGGTCTCAAGCCAGTTACTAAACAACACACTATATAACAACTACTCTTGTCTGGACAATCACACAAGATAAGCAAGTGAACTGTAGTGAGTGATACTCCTGACATTAAACGCTTGTCTAAATTTACCCGTATTGAGAGTAGTTGGTCGAAGTGCGACATCAGTTGGTGGTGGTTGTTGTTGTTGTTGTTGCTGGGTGCTAGCTGTGGATTTAGTGCGATCTCTCCTTTCAAAGCTTTGTTGTATAAGACACAGCTGTTTGTCAAGATCAGGAAAATGAAATTCTGTGCCGGACTGTTGGCAAATGCTGGCAAAATCTGAGAGTAACACAAATAGATCACATCACAAATACGTCCACAGCAAAGCCTCATTTGACTTTGGTAATAAAATATTAAAAGTCGGTGCACTTTTATTCAAAATTAGACGTATAAATCTACTAGTGTTCTATCACGAATGCCATTCTCTGATTGGCTATGCTACTCGCTATCTATTCTGTGATAGATAGTGAGTAGCGGTTTTCAAAAAAAAAAAATGGCGGTCGCTTCCTCACGTTTTCGAAGTGTCTGCGATGAGGATATAGATAATTTACTTCTTTAGTTTTGAACGACTCGTAGATTTATACTAAAACAATTAGATTATTCACTCTCGATTTCTATGCATAATAGCTGATTCGGGCTGCGCCCTCATCAGCTATCACGCGATAGAAATCTCGAGCTCATAATCTAATTGTTACGTAGTGTTCAGCTCTCGAAATGTTTGTCAATTTAAAATAACATGATTGAGTAGAAACCCTTCAATAACTTTGGACAGCTTTGGGCAACACTCCAGAGTTCCTCAAGAAAAGATTTAAAGCTTTTTCCATTTTGTATGGAAAATTCTCCACCAACTCAAACAATACAGTTCTGGAGCATTGTCCATTTACATGGAAAACCATTTTGTTCTGGTAGAAAATCAAATAGAATGGTCCTTTTCCCTGAAAATTTTGGGCAACAAAATGAACATGGTACTAGTATGATGCACCAAATGGTACATGTACAGTGATAAAATTGTTCTTACAGTCGCGCCGTTTCCATCAGTGCCAAGAGACCAATCATCTAGCATACTAATCAAAGCCATTGTTGTTGATAAATTAGGTATCGCTCCGTATTGACTGTCGTCAATGACACTCATAACCACTTGAATAAGGTAGTCATCCACAATGAACCCCTCAGCCACCTTCGCAACACAGGGTGTGAGTGAGATAGGTCTCAGGTCTTTTTTCAGATAATAATATTAATTACGAAATTCAGCCTTTAGGCTGCAAGGTGATTTTAGATAAAACTATCTATCTATCTATCAATGTTCCGAAAATTCCAGTAAAAAAATGAGACAAGGGGAATGCAGTGTACCTCCGAGGACAGTCCTTTTTTCCAAAACATTTCCAGTGGAAAAGACATTGTTCCATATTATTCCCCCCAGAACAACTGATTTTTCCATAGAAACAGAAAGCACTGTTAATTTATTTTACACCATTCACAGTCCCCTGTTTTCACGTGTGAGCTCTCAAAAAGCACAATAGTACCAAGGGGGTCGGGGTAGTGAGAACTGGATGTGGGTGGGGCCAATCTACCTCCCACTCCCTCAGTGAGCAAATTTGCCATCTTCCCAGATTTCAGAGTTAACAAGGGATCGGTACATGATGAATGTAATATTAATGACAAATAAAGCAAACCTACGTTTCATGATTCCAGAGTAAGTGTTAATACGATCTTCCACCAACAGAATTAACCCTGTAAGTGTCTCAGAGTACAGCGATAGAGCTGTCTGGATTCTGTGAGGCTGTGACAGCACTGATCTAGGACAATAAAAAAAATTGACATAAATTTATACTGCATTTTCTACAGAAATGAGTTGATCTTCAAGATTGAAAAGGATCATTGTCAGCATCCTCACCCTCCGGGTCTGGTCTTGTGTTTGCACAGGTCAAGAGCGTTGCCGCAAATCAGGCGAAGATTGTGTGTAGTTTTCTTTTGGGCTCCTAAAATCATTACAACCAAAAACTCTTACAATCAGACTGGCTATCTCTCTATCATGATCATGCACACCAAATCTAGGTTTTGATGACGTTCATCGTGAAGGGGTTTGACTAAAAATAAATACTTAGTAAATAAATAAAATATTTACTCACCTAGAAGGATAGTGAAACTCTCTTCGAGCCGAAATTCATGTTCAGTGCTTGAAAATTCATTGTGCACTGGTATGCTCTGAACAGAGGGACTACGATTCCTATAGTGTGCAATAACAAAAAAGGTAAATACCAAAAGATTGGGTAAATAAACTTAGGAAATATTTAAGAATGATGTGTAATTCAGCCAGTGACACTAGTGAGACATACTTGGAAAAAAGAAATCCTAGTTCTCCTTATAGGAGTTAAACCGTATGACCTTCTGATTACTAGTTTGAACGTTCTACCACTGAGCTATAGGAGAACCTTGGTGCTAAACAGAGGAAATATTATTTGCCATAGATTAGGTTTTTCCACAAACTGTGAATTGTAGACCAGCTAATGAGAAATTGCATGCAAATTAATAAGCATGGCACAGTAACTAAAATAACAGTTGTACCTTCGAAGACAGTACTCACTTGCCAATTGTAAAAGACTCAAAAGTTGATGATGGGTCTATGAAAACAATCATTAACAAACACCCTTTTAAGTATAAATTTAATAATACTACAAATTGGACAAAACAGAAGTTGTTTTAGTTTTGAACCCCAAACCCACCCCTTTGGAAATTCCAATTTGGCTTCATACAACTTTCTTTCAAAATCTTGCTTTCGAAACACCCACCCCGACCACACCCCTACCCCCCCCCCCCCCCCCCCCCATTCCCTATTCACTGAAGTTCAATGACCGACCAAGTGGTGGGTCTGGATATTTTCTGGAATCATCTCACGATAAACAAATCCGTAATTAAAATAGAAGCTGTCTGCTAAAATTTTGTCAAGATCTGGTTCTATCAAAGGTGGTATGGCTTAGTGGTTCTAAAGAGGCGCAGACTCGTAATCTTGACTGATCTCAGGTTCGAGTACCATGTTAACTATAAAAAAATTGGCTTTACTTTACTTTTTACTCTACAGCTGATTTCTACTTTTTAATTTTGCACCATCTACCAAGGAAAATAATGAAATATGAACATTAACTAAACCTGAAGAGACGCGGACCATGTCTTCATGCACCTTCGTTACCCACTCTCTGTATTCCCTCTTTTGTAATTCATGCAGTTGTGACAGCTCACTGGACCAGTATGTTTCCAGCATCTATGGAACAAAACAGGACGGTGGCTCAGACTAGAATATTTTTGTTTTTATTGTGTTTGATGGGTTTTTTTATTTTTTATTACTGTATTAGGACAACATTATTACAGTCAATTAACGTCACAAGTGACTGGTATTTTTGAAATTTGAACGTAGTTTTGAAATTTACATGTCAGTTTTGAGCATCGCCAACAAGATTTCCGAGTTCCTGTAGAAATTTCCCTAGTTTATTGACAGTATAAAGCTATAAATTTTTCTTTACATTACAGCATTAAGTATTTTAAGAATAACATTATAATAATATTATTGTTTCCCAAGTATTTTGAATCTTTTCTTTCTGTTAATGCATCTTTTTCGGAAACATTTCCAGAGAAATGTTCAACAAATTCCATTCACATGTCAGACATTACAAAGAGAAATTTGAATGTTCATTTCATTCTCAGAAATACTGGTCACATGTGACGTGAATTGACTGTAAATTAAGGAGGCGTAATAGTTGAAATAACATGAACTACAGAATGTATATTGAAGGGCACAGTGGAAAACTGGCACAAGTGACGATTTTTGGCCAAAGAATCCAAATTTCTCTAAATTTGCTATAATTTGGGATACATACAGACTTAAGTTATGATGTTCACAAAATTTAACCATGTCTTAAGAGATTTTTCTGGTATTTTCAGGTTTGCCACTTGTGAGGATAATGAAAAGTCCCTGACTTTTCAATGACTTGCACAAACTAGTTTTCACTGACCATAGAAGACAAACTTGTTACCAATAAAAACAGGGACAAAGCCACAGAAATCAATTCCTTTACAACAACAACAGGTAATACCTTTACAATAATGGCTTTACCAGCAAGAAAACCCTTGACAAAACCTAGTGGCTGGCCAAAAATAAAATTCACTGACTCTTCACTAGCTTTGAGGATAATTTAGTATTAATTTTCCTTAATGCAATGTGCAGTTCCGTAAAATATCCATATTCCCCCCACGGAAGATTTATTGTTTTGCACTCCCCCACCCCCCCCCCCACCCCCCAAGGAAATTCCAGTTTAGACTCATACTTTGCTTCTAAATTTTGACTTTTAAGACCCCCTTCCCCCTAAGAATTTCCGATGACCTTCCATGGCGTGGGTATGGATTTTTTCTGGAACTGCAAAATCCTTTGACTTTTCCCAGTCCATGGTAATCCTGATATTTTACAAAAAAGAAACTCCCCTTGGTTTCACCATAATTCTTTTTGGATGGATAAATAAAATAATGTAACGGTGCCAGTTGCAAAGGTAGCCTGTGAACGCAGACGTATTTCCGGCTGTCCCTTCAGCGGAGAGTAGCGATACACATTTCAAGTATGTTTGCGTTCACAGGCTAGTCACAAAGAGAAGTTTATCATTGATCTCTCATAGGAAGAATTTAAAAAAATCATATTATTTTGCTTTCTTACCTGAGCATCTTCACAATGTCTAGCTGCTAAATCATTGACATCTTTGTCAGTTGTGACAACACCAAGGTTGTTAATGGAGTCTTCCATTTCACATTGTTGTCTAGGAATAAAGAATGTTGTCAATGTGTTAATAATAAATTTATAATTATTACAAACAAATGCATCACAATTTAGTGTTTTGTGGTGGACGTACACCTGAGTATCAAAGAAACATACATCTAACAGAAATAAGTGTTAAAAAGTTTATAACACTTGTACATCTTTATCAAGTGACTCAGTCTGCAATATCAACCAAGTTTACAGAATATATCAGGGACTCGGCCCATGTGAAAACAAGATATGAAATCTGGCTGACCTTCTGACACTCAGACAAAGGGCTAACACTCACCTAAACAACTCAGTTGATAAAACCAATTACCTGTCACCTTATATTAGTTACTGTACATTAACATACTTTAGGTAGCAAAAAACCCTGCAGAATGGCAGAGGGTTGAAAGGGTGGGTATGCTAATGCTTTTAATAGCAAGAGAAGAAGAACTGGATCACGTGTCCAGGGCTGTCATCAAGTGTTTAGACACATGTTGCAGTGAGTTTCTTACCTGTACATAACCATCTTGCTGCTTTCTGAGTAAAATGACCTCATGACCATGCATTAATATCACACGTAACATCAAGGTTCTTTTGAGGGTATTCAGCCATAAAGGATGATATGGGTTATGACCCTTAATGACAGCTGGAGTCATACAACTGTAGCATCAACCAGATATCCAGAATCATAGCCAGCCCCCTGTTTGCTGCATGAGAACTTTTTTTCTTACCTCTTTTGCAAGCTCGGCCAGCAAGAAAACCATAATCCTACAAATGACACTTTTGAACTCAACATGACCATATAATATGCCTGGGGGGAACTCCCATATAAAAGTGATGGGGTTGATTGTCAGAAATTTTGAAAAGAACCCCTAAAAGGTACCTTTACTCCTAAGAGGTACCAACACTAAAGTGATAAAATAAGTTGAAATCATAATATTTATTGTTCTTTTATTGATGAGTAATGAATGACACAAAATTTAAATCAGTTGACTGACATTTACTTCCGCTCATATATTTCAGTTCAATACCCTAAAAGGTACCATCATACATGTACTTCTACTGGTAGCCTGCAGAAGAGGCGCTATTTTTTGGCTTTTTTCAGGCGAGCAGAGGGAAGCACGAGGCGAGCACTGAGCATGAGTCATGCACGACGGGAGGGGCGTGAAAAAAATCATGCCTGTCCACACACCATTGTTCATGCTGTTCCGCCCCGAGACACACCCCCAATCACCAACCAATCACAACATTTGGTATGGACAACTAATGCCGGTCCTACGGATCCAACTTTAAAACTCACATGAAAACATACACCAACAGCTCAACAGCACGGAGAAAAAATTGTCCTTGGAGCCAACAACAACTCTGCAGCCTTCAATAGATTTATATTAGTACACTTGCATCCTTTTGTTACCAGTTGTTACTTAGGTCAACAGTCCACTTGAACCCAATTTTATTTTCTTAAATTGTGCATGTCAATAGGTTATCATGGGCCATCCAGAAAGTGTCAAGGTTGACGTGAATTTGATTGCAAGGATATTCTTGAGCAAAAATTGTTCAATGAGCAGTGGAAAAAAACTATAAGAGCATTCTGTTTAGTAAACAGCAAAGAAACAGAAGCAATTGCCGGAATAAGCTTTTTCCAAACCCAGTTTGAAGCAATCCAAGTACATCCTTCCTTCTTAACAATAAACCTATACATTTCTTTTGTTTTTCCTTTGCCACATTTGAAGTGATTCTCGAATAGCTTCGTCAACAGAACACGATGACATGACCACCATTTTGTTGTCGAGTAACATCTCATGATCACATGACATCAAATAACCAATTGGATAGCTGCGTTCATCTATGAATGCAGGAACAGCATGAACAATGGTGTACAGACAGGCGCTATTTTTTTTTGCGCACCTCCCGTTGCGCGTGACTCGCGCTACATGCATGCCTCATGCTTGTCTCCACTGGCCTAAAAAGTGCAAAAAATAATGCCTGTTCTGCAGGCTAATGTACTTCTGACAGACTTGACATTTTAGATTTTAACACACCCTAGGCTAAGGGTTACCAAATTATGAATTTTAATCCCTAAAAGGTACGGCGATCACCCCTATCACTTTTATATCGGAGTCCCCACCACAGGATAATCATCATATACTGTAGGAAAGTTAACTTTGCACATTTACAGCTGAAATATCACAGATTCAAAGTACATACTTTTCTTCCATGGTTTTTATTGCACTCTCCTTTTTCATGACAGTATCATCCATTGCCAGTGCATATGTATTTTCCAGCTGCAAGAGAGTTTCAAGTGCAGCTGAATGAACCAGTGACTTGTACATCTCAGAGAATACTGTCTCTTCACTCTTGTCACTGACTGAGCTGTAACTGGCATGTTCCTGAGTGAAGGCATTAGTCCATGATGAAACATATTCACTTATATTCTGTGGAGAATTCATTTGTTCAAGAGCTGCACATGCCATGGTGTCATAAAGCTCTTGACATGATGATTTGTTGAATGCATCCAAAGTCTTGGTTAACTCTGTAAGAGACAAACTCTCTGCATAACTATTATTGAACTCAAATCATTTGTTTTAATCAAAATAAATTAAATTCAGTAAAGCTCAATCACACGCTTGGATTCATTTGCATTAGGCTCTGTAATCAAATGCGATAACAAGTGCTCACAGAAATAATTTGTAACTATTGAACACTATTTTGACTTACATATTAAAAAAATAAGGGCAATTGTAGTAACATTAAATGAGCTCATTTTTACTTGAAAAAAATTCAGGCCGGAATAGAATTTGAACCCATGACCTCTGTGATACCGATGCAATACTCTACCAACTGAGTTGTCATTAGCCAACTGGGTGCCAGCCATTTTGTAAGTTCATTATAATATTATACCCAAGGAGGATTAAACTCATCAACAATAGATGAGCTTGGGAGGTGGTGCCTAGAAGGTTGGTGGCATTGGGAAGGAGGTATCCATGGCAACCCTGCGAGCGGCCAGCACCAACGGCACCATCAAACTGAACCCAATCAGTGGAATACTTACCAGACCCAATACGTACTTACCAAAGGGAGGGCAGAGAGGGGCGCTTGAAAATAAGGTAAGAAAAATGACTTATCTCACAGGCCAGCAAGCAAGCGAATGCAATGCGAACCATGGGGTGCCCCCCAGCAAAGAATACAAAGGTCACCCCTGAGCCGTGATCAGAGCCGACTGCTGACCGGCATTGAGCTGACTTTAACCTTGCCTAAATTACATTTAGCCACATTTAATCTGATTGCATGCCGTCCAACACAGGAGAATGCATGAATAAGTGAATGATCATGATCTCAGTTATATATGCAACTTAAGCCGAGTTACGAAAAGAGAGCCTGCTTAAGTTGTGTATATACACTGTGACTGCGATGATCATTCATTTATTCATTCTTTCATCCTCAGTTCAAATGTATGAATTTCCATATATTCAATTTCAACAGGAGAAAACAGTAACATTCCTTTACCAGTGCTGTACATTATCCTCACGACTCCTCCTCTCAATCCCAAACCCCCCCCCCCCCCTACCCCGCGCATACCCCAGCCCACTGAACACTTTTCACTTGTACATGGAAGATATCTCTTACCAGATTCAAGGTAACATGGTAGATTATGAAATGCAATCAACCTCTGCACAAACTCCTTGGCTGAAATCTTAAGTGGAATTGGTATTGGCACTGTGAGTCTCTGTAGCTTTCCTCTGTCTTTGAAGTCAAACACGAAGTCTTGCTTTTGATCTTCATAAGTGGAGCAAAGTAAAACATCCACCATCCTGATCGACAACAATTACATCCGCCCAAATACGGTTTCTACATCAAATTAAACCAGCTAAAATCGGAGTTAAACTATATAAATTCTATTCTTTTTGATGGCGAAAGGTTTAAACATTCAAAGAACAAAAAAAGACCCTTTCTTGGCCAGAAGTTGGCATAGATTTCGTCGAATACTGCTGGTCATCTATGTTGTCATTGCTTCCATCCTGTAGAACGACGGAGAGGGACTGGTAACCTACAGATTCTTGAGCCTGCAAATTTCACTAAACAGCGGAAACTTTAAAAAGTCCAAGATGGCGGAAGGTGAACATGTTCACGGTAACATTTTATCTTCAACTTTTTTTCCCTTTTGAACGTCGTGGCCATTTACCATTTGTTTGTCATCTATGTACTAACGATGACCATATATTTTGGTTATCTATTTTGGGTCACAAATTAGTTTATTTGCTTGCTAGGACAAAATCTGTGTACAGCATTTTGTCAATGAGTCACATGAATTGATCAGCATGAATGCATGTCAAGCTTTATACAAAATAACCTAATCTTTTAACTGAACGTCTTGTTAAGTTCATGTTAATATTGAAACGGGTTTTTTTTTTTTACATGTGTAGGGAAGGAGGAGGCCTTCAGTCCCTTTTCAATCATGGCCAACAATAGTATCATTGATTTTTGGTAAGTTTTAAATATGCAGAATACTGTACATAGCATTATAATATTATATAGGTGTACTGCAAACAGTGGTAATTTGGGAAATATTTCCACACAGCCCCATACATTAATTGTACATGTACCACTGTCATACTAACCCTATTTCAAAACCAGTGAGCGCGAATAGAGGTTGAGTCGCAGAGCCTTTACTTACATGTAATCCACAAAAGAAGGGCTTTGTAGAGATTGTGGCCTATACAGTCATGTCAATAATTTTTGCCCAACAGCAACAACAAGTCTTCTCTGATTTAAAAATGTAACTCAGATAGGTCCTTGTTTATGTTTGAAAACCATACACATTCAACTTTTGCTTTAAGGAAAGTTTAATGTTAGATGTTCTGCTAGTTGTGCTAGCCATTTTGAATGCATCTATGACCTAACCTGAACTGTGATCATGAATTTGGAGCTAAAAGGCTAGGGTTATATGGACTTGTTACCAAACTCTACCTTTTTACTCATTACAGTGGAACCTGTATTAAGCGGTCACCCTCAGGAAGTGGCTAAGTAACCGCTTAATACAGGTTGCATAGAATACAGGTAAAACACAATTAAAATGCCATTCTATATCATAGTTGATCGCTTATTGTACAGTTTATAAACAAAAGTGCTCCACAAATTAAAATCACTTTCTCAGTTAAGAAACAGCACTAATAACAGGGGTTTCATTAACTGAAGATTTTGAACAGTTGGGCAAGAGGTTATTGCACCTGGGCAGGATAGTTAACTTGGAAATGTTTTTTTATTGAAAACCTTGGTTGAGATGTTGAAAAAAAGCTGGGCAAAGTTGTGTTCACAGATGGTCGATTTGCCTGGTTGCTGGCCCTTAATGAAAACCTTGATGACAAAGGAGGACATAGTATAAAAACAGACTAATAAAACAAAATAACGACAAGATATTACAGTCTGTATTGCATGTCATTAGAAATTCAAGTACCCTGGCAGGCTGTTTCGTATTATATTTGAGTGATTTCCTTTTAAAAGGTGACCATTTATAGTAGGTCAATTCAGTAGAAACAGTTTGTTGGGACTCGTTAAAGGGTGACTGTGACTGTGTATTATCTTTATGTTTTTTAGTCGGACATCACTGGCATCCATGGCTGGCATCTCAGCTGGAATTCTTGGACTCCCAGCTCTTAAAGGCTTCATCTTCTATTTTATAGCTTCCTTCTTCATGTCTGTAAGTAGCTAATATTAATAAATTGTTGTCCTTTCAAATTCATGTGCCAATGCTAAAGGCAAGGTAATTCCATGTTAAACAGGTCTCATTTTTTTTAATTTTGTAAAATGAATAGAAGATGGCCACTAATTTAATTTATACTTACATAAGCTGATACAAACGTGCAAGCCAGTCTGGGAGAATTTGGAAGTACTTTTGTAAACTCTTTGCACAGGTCCATAAAAATATTTTGATTCTTAAAAACTCCCTGTCAGTTTGTATCAGGTTATGTAACCTTCCATGCCATTTCCTATTTCGGAAATAAAACACTGTCAATCCATCATCAACACTTCACACATAACAGACCAGGGTAACAGCTTGGTCACCAGTATTTTTTTTTTTCAAACTCCTTACTCCATATATTTTACACTGTACATGTAGCATGATCTCCTTCCTAGGCTAAAAACTATTCACTGTACTCTAGCCAGTTTGTTCTTTTTGCTACAGAATGATCATACAAAAGTCATGTATTTTACTCAACGATAAAGACTTAGTGTGTAACATTCTTCCTTGCTGCTTTCTCCACAGATTCTTATTTGTTTAAAAGCAGGAACACAATGGAGAAAATTTTTTTTCTCCTGGTGGGACCTTAGCACTTCTGGAATATTTGGAGGAATATTTGTATCCTTATTGTTACTGGGTATTGCAGAGTAGTAAATAAATAAAGTCATATGGGTAGAGGAGGACAGATACTTCAAGTAAGACCATGGAGTGTGTCCCAAGGAAGAAACATACCCATCAGGGATAAGTTAAATTATTTTGTGCGCAGGGCATAGGATTTGACCAATTATTAATGAGTTTAGGCAGTTACTATGGCGATGGTAACAAGAACATCACAAACAATAAGATTTAATGAGAAAAACAGATGCCCTGCACTTGGCCAGGCAACAAAGTGAAATGATTACAAGTATTAAGGTTTTGTGGAGGGCCTGAGCACAATTGATTGTGAATTTTTTTTCATTCTCTGTCTTAACTTGAATTCCTTTCCTACTAATTCTGTACCTGGTCAGTTTGGCCACATTGTACAAGTTGAACTGGATGGAATATATTGCAAAGTACTGTAGTTGAAGTAAAGTGAACTTACATTTTCAAGTGACGTTTTCATTGGAATTGCCGTCATGGTCCCTATTAACTTCAAGACAACCTCACACTCAATCTGAATGGGTTCACTCATTAAGCAGGCAACCTGCTGAATTCATTTGCCTCAAATATTAAATTTTTGCTCGGCTAAATCAATGATTTTTTTTTCTGGGGTTTGTTTCTTTTGTCTGGATAACTGATACTGGAAGACTTTTTAAACAGCAACTGCTCACAAGTATTTTCAATTCCCTTTTTTATCTAGTACTTATTCTTAAGCTAGCAATTTGTGTACCGGTATTTGTTTAATTTTGATTTTATAATGTTAGCATATTGTCACTGAAAAGCCCAACAACAGGAGTGTCAGTTCATATATTGTATTGTGCGTGTATGTATACTAATATGGTACACTTTACTTTCAGACAAGTACTTGCTCTTGTTAAAATAATATATCTCTGCAAAGTTTTTTTTTTTTGTTTTTGTTTTCTTTTGGTTTTTGTATAAGATAACTGTCTGTTGTGCACTGTTTTCCTTGACTTTCACTTTTTTCCTCATTTACATTCCAGACATACTTATTATTTTGGACGTATCCTTACTTTGAATATATTTAACATAGTATTATATGAGTATTTATTAAGTGTTTTTACAATATTTGACGCATATTCAAAGGAGGGTGCTTAGTTGAGGTGGGAGGGGGGACACTTAAAAATTTTTTTTTTTAAACGAACTGGAATTTTATTAACAAACTATAACATGAGTGATTCATCTGTAAACACTAGCACATGGAGGAAGTGACTTTATGGAGAAGAAACTTTTCTCCTATTGATGCCAGTGTAGTTGACGTGAGTGACAATATAAAAAGGAGCTTTCCTCCTGATATCTTTAATAACAGTATTAACATTTTAAGAAAGAGAGAAGGGGGGGGGGGGGGGATCCTTCACTTCAAATCAACTGTCCACCCAGCCCTAGCTTTGCGAGGTTTTGCGAGTCACATATTTCTAGTCTATTTTGGCCGAGGGAGGGTGGGCTCTTATTCAAGGGAGGGCATTTATAACAGCGTGGGTCTTTATGAGGGGAAATGCAGTATCTGATTTCTTTGCTACATGAAACAAAAAGGATTGCCTCTGGTTTGCTTAGACACGTGGAAAATAAAACATAATCAGGCTGATTTGTTTTTATGCACAGAAAGAACAGTAGGGTTTGATGAGGCTCTGTGCTTACACCAATATACAGTGTGTACGGATTTTCAGTGTAAAGTGGGTGGGCATAGCTCGAAACCTCTGCTCTAACCATCCTTAACCCTTTAAGCCCCAACAAAGATCAGCATCATATTTCTCCTTGTAATATCAATGCTTATTCAACCCCTGAGATCATGAGATTTAAGGATATGATCACCCAAGGTGAATTTTCCTGATATTTTAATAACTACTCCACAGTACTTTAATAAGAAAAGTATGGGGACAAGATAGGGGAATTTGTTCTTTGATGTTAGGGGCTAAAGGGCCGACGTTTCAATGTTTATCAACCATACTGTATTTTAACAGGAATGTTTGCAAGAATGTGGTTATTCCGTTAACATCATGCAGGTTTTTGTATGGAATGGTGCATGTTTATTGACAGACTGAAGTGACGTGCAAGGTACAGCGGAAAATGTTGGATGGAAGAAGGCAGTGGACAGTAAACACAAGCTAACTTAAAACGAAACTGTTTGTCCAGCAAACATTGCCGTTCAGAGGAATTACCGAAGATGGAGCTGCTTTCATCCAAAACCTCATATCCAAAACTTCCTTGCTTCTTGCAAATCCCTGTAGCATACACTGTCTTTACCATGTGGATTTTGCTGGGTATTTTAATATTAAAATTGCGCTATAATTTATAACTAAATATATATCCTTGTTCTTATACACCAAGAGAAATATACAAGACTAATTTGTATGGATTACAAGATAATAATTAGTTTTATTAATAAGACCATAATAAGGTTTTTTTTCCACTTTCTGGGCTAAAAAAGAATCAGCTAAAAAAAAAAGTTGGTCCACGTTTTCAAGTTGTAATCCATTAACAGCAATTTTTGCTACTTTCATTGTACAAGTTCTCAGAGCTAGGTTTATCAAAAATTTCCCCTAGAAAATGCAGAAAGAGTCATTTTCGTGTCCCTTGAACGTGGAGCTTTCGGCGCTCACAAACAGCTTTTTTAAGCCGCTCAAGATAGGCTTCGCACGGATGAACAATCGCTTCTGATCAGGTTTTGCGTGGACAGAGAAGAAAGTGAGAACACTTTTAAGTGTTAGACTGGGCTCAGACAATCCTGAGATATAGATCACGCGTGTTATATAGAATCCAGTCATAAATCTGGGGATGGCTCCCTGACTTGTATACACGGAAGATCCGTTCGAACTCTTAGCACCTTAGTGTTTCTATATAATATATAAACCCTCACAATGTTTATTGGTAGAATTAAAAAATAAATGTATGCGAGAACTTGAATGTAGTCCGCTGTTTTATCCACTGGCTCATTTCGACCGATCGAACTATTTCAGTAAAGGTTTTACCGCACATGGCAATCGTTGCTCTTCAAATTTTAAAATAGCATTATTTTACTATAAAATTAATAGTCGCTGACTAGTACATTCATGTCGGCAAATGAGCACGACAAGTAAAAGTAAAGCTACCACAAAAATAATTTCGCAGGAATTCGACCAAAATTTTCAGCCAACGTGATGGGAATCTAAAAGCTCTACTTTCTTCGTTCGCAAAAAATTAAACAAAATAAGATCGAAATCAAATCGTGAGTGGTACGTGTCCAGTTTGGTTTATACCAAAAAAAGAACATTGTTTAGTTCCTTGAGGTCCGTTTCGGACTCCTCAAGGAACAAAACAGAATATTCATTTTTTGAATATACCAAACCAGTGAACAGTGGGTGTTTTTCGTGCACTCTGGTTAGCTACTGGGCAGATTCCGGATAGCCGAAAATTTTAAGGGGGGTTAACACCTCAATTTGAATGAAATTCGAAGAGGTTTTAAGAAGAGATAGAAAAAAGAAAATGATTTTTGGAACACCAACAGACAGTTGATACCCACGCAAGAGCACCCCAGGCTGCCAGTGGACTAACTTGATGTCCGTCTATTAATTATTAACTACAAATTCTAATTTTAAAACTTCACTAAATCTCAAATATTTCTTATTTCTCTTAATTTTACCAATCTTTCTAGAAAAACTACTCCTCCCAAATATAACAAAAAATTCACGAAAGACCCCACAACACAGATTCACGGGATGACGATAGACTTTTTTGGATTGCTTGAAACGTGAACGAGATATTTCCATGTCAAGTGGCGGGAAAATGGCGTTTAGGTGTGAACCCCCCTTATTGAACGGAAATTTTATTCACGGATGTTTTTCAGCTTTGGGAGAGTTTGAGGTGACCCTTCGCTAAAGAAAAGTCTTTCTTCACTGAATTTAGTCCGAATTTCTGAGGCTGGTTATGTCTAACCCCTGTCTTTCCGAACAGATTTTCAGTCACCGAAACGAACTGTTGGGTGACCCCGAACTATGAAGAAATTTAGCTAAAGAAATTTTATATTTCGTGAATTTCCGAGGCGCTTTTTGCTCTCCGAAAATCCTAGTTGGTCTAACTACCATTTTTGCACCTGAGAAAACAAAAGGAATTTAAATTTCCCATCTTACGAAACTGAGTCATATCCCCAAACTGAGAAACGTTAGTTTTTCTCCGCAATTCAATACCAATTTTCTGAGGCGATTTTTTTTTAATAGACACTCAGTCACCGCAACACGCTCCGAACCATTGGATGCCTCTGAATGTTAAATAAAGTTCTGCAATTGTTGGCTCTGAAATATGGTATTTGGTCAGTGTTTTCGTGAAATTATTTTCAGTAAACCTACACCCTTCAAAAGCTCTATTTTCACTGCGCATGCACTGCATTATGATAACCCGCAGCTGCCTTTGTTTTTTTAGGGTTGGGAGCATTGTTCTGTTGTTCGTTATTTTGTTGTTCCGACCAACCATGTAAAGCGTTGTAAATGGTGCAGTTAGCCCTTTTATTTTGATCGCAGCTGAAAGAGCTATCCTGGCATGCAGTTCACAACCCAGAGCGCTAGCCTCACCTCGAACTTTGATCGACCTGAAGATAGAATTTTTAAATCCTCTATGTTCAACTGAAACAGATTTCCCGCAGTGAAGCCATGTAGGAACAACATAACTGAAAGTAACTGAGAAACAAGGGAAATAACAAGCTTCACAGACCTGTATATATAGCCAACTAGAGTAATCGAACTTTTTTTGGATTAAAATCCAAAGGATTGAGTTCGAAAATCGTACTCGATCAAGTTAAATGCGGTTTTAAACTGAGTTCAAAGGATTTCGGAAATTTGAACTGAATCGTCGACAGAGCTTGTCAGTAAACTTAGCAATCAAGAGTTGAGCAATCAAACATTCGATCGCGTTCGATTGCCAAGACTTAGTGTGAGTTCGACCGCGTTTGATTACTGAACTCAAATCATAGGATTGAGATAGATTGAGGTCGACTGAGCTAGGTAAAAAGAAAGTACAAGACAAACAAAAAACGGTTCAGTTAAGTTTTGGGTTTGATTTACGATAAAGTCTGGCCATAGTGCTAGCTAGAACGTGAACACAGCGTATTACTGGCCAGTGAAATCGACGAAGAGAAAACTTCGTTATTTTAAAAAGTACAAAGATATGAATTGCGTTGTTTCGGGTTGTTAAAGCTGGTTAAAGTTCGTTCGTCCAAGCTACACCAGAGTCCGGAAGGTATGATTCAATTACACAACTTGATTGGTTTAAAACTTTGTGGCGTGCTTCTAAATATAAATTTCTCTTATACCTTATAATAATTTACATTTTGATGTAATTGTAATTAATTAAAATTGTATGGCCGTTGAATAAATGTAGCGCACTTGGCTAAAGTACACTCGTTGGAACACGTAACCGATTGCGCTGAGGATATTGAACCAGTAACTTACACTGACAAAATTCGTCCTAGGTCCTCTTCCGCTTGTCAAAGCGACCCATTCGTATTCGTAATAGTAAGTGATACATTTATTTATCCCATGCCATAGAGAATACGTTTCGATGCACCGGATCGGAGTAAAATGAAGTCACTTCAAGATTTCCCGCGCATTCAGGTTACCGTGGTCAGAGATAGGAAAATTCTGCCGCTCCCGGACCCAGGTAGATTGTAGGACTTTCAGGATACCTCCCGCTCAAAAACAGAGCCGGAGAGAAAAAGAGAAAAGTACTTACTATCTCCGCTTCCACAAGGTGTACCGAGCCGATTGAAACGGCAAAATACTCTGTCGTTACGGCTGGCATTCGCCAGTCGCTGTCTTTTAAACTCCGTTGAAGTTTACTTATTCATCGCCTGCGTCTACGTTTTCTTTCTCTCCCTTCCTCTCCTTTTCACGTTTCTCGACATGTTCAACGCACGATACATGAATTTATAGCTTTCTCTTCAAAATTTTCGTTTGTTTTTCTAAAAGCAGCTGGCCACGTAACTTACCGCCGGGAAGAACGCGGGCTGCAGTACAGCGTTTGAGTGTCTCATTTCACATTGGCTTACACGGCGGAGCGTACGGAAGGACGGACGGACGGTCAGACGAAGTGATGTCATAACCAAACCAAAATTTCTGGCATTGATGGGTTTACTAAAATTTCTTGCCAATGGCGCTCCGCTAAGAACTGTGCACGAAGCCTTGCTTTCATAATGAGATTCAAAGCAACTCGGAAATAGCCTGATACTGATCAAAGTATTAAAATTCCTAACGGAGATTACGCTTGCCGCCAAAACTTGGTGGGGGGAGGGGGGATTTTCCTGTTTTTGGTCATGATCTTTGAAATATATCAGAGACGTACATTTTTCTTTGTTTTAAGGTATGCGAAAGGGGTACCATTTCGGTAAAAGATTGTATATGGTCAAACCACGTACCGGGCGGAACCAATCCCCTCGCAATTTTTGGTGGACTGGTAAGAGGGGAGGGGGGGAGGCTCGGTTCTCCAAACGCTGACCCAGTTTTTCCACACCAACACATGTAATTTTTTGGTAACCGTTTTCAGACTTTCAGAGTCCAAAATCAGCGCTAATTCCTGTTTCAGACCAAAACATATAAATGATAAGAGAAGCAGAGACCGATACAACGTAGAATTACGTTTTAGAGAGTACTAAATTTCGGCTGGCCAAACCATCCTTCTTCATATAAACATATAAACGGCTTCAAAACCATACCCTCCGGGGCCAGACATCCCTCTATAGTACCGCACCCCCCGGACATTACGACAACGTAAAAAAGCCGGCTCTGAGAACCCGGGCGATGTGAGTACTCCATATAGTAACGGACTGTTGGTCACGTATCTCCTAAAAAGAAACTTATTTCAGGCCCGTGTTACTGAAGTTTTAGCCAAACTCCAGAAAAACACGACTTTCTGTTGCGACGTAGGCCCTCCGAAGAAATATTCACCGAAATATACCGTTGGCGAATTGGGACGAAACTAGGACTGCATAGGGGCGTATCTAGACTTGCCTCAAGTAGTCGTATCAAACTTTGCCTATTGTTATGGTTGACTTTTTAGAAGACAATAGGGCTTTTGTTTCTCATTTTAAGGGACTCTTCAATTGTATGCCGTTCGCGCTTAAATCGGAGACAATCGGCAAATTGTCGGTGATGACATTTTATCACCTAATGGGCCGGTTCTAGTGGCGGGAAGTGTTAAGTGGGACACCAAACGACATAGGGTGGGTGAGTAGCTGCGTTGTCTCACGGTCGCGCAGTGAACTGATTGTAAGAACGATGTTTTTTGTATAGTTCCGTCCTTTTTAAGACTGAAACTGGGTCAGTTAAATTACCGTCAGGACATCGAGAAACTTAAAGCAACTCATTTCAACACAATTCGTACTTTTGATTGAGGTTTCTTTCCTCGGTAATGATACACGTGCATATTAAGTAATGGCAACTGAGCAAACCCTCGACGACGGTAAAGAGCGTTATGCACGCTCATTGCTCACGCTCGTATTTATTTTACAAAACTTGGCCTCTTGTTTTCATAGCCGATCATTCAATTCTTTCTAACCAAAAACATAGGAGTTTAGAACACCAGAAAAAAGTCGCTTGGGTTTGTTGAAAGACGTATTTCGTGAGCTGTTTTCGTCGCGCGCGCACACAATCTTTAGCAGAAAACACATTTCACGGATCGATGTTTGTTGGAAATTACATTGCCTGAACTTCTTTTTCGCTGGATAATTTGCTGAATGTTTGATAGTTTAATATCGTAATGATTTTCAACAACACCAGTTGGCAAACCGTTAGCAATCAAAGTTGACTTTGCAGCACTGTTTGTTTGAGAGATTTTATTGATAGTGATGAGTAGCGCACGGAATTAAAAGCAAATGAAACTCTTATGGCAAGCATTGGTAACCAACAAACCAACTTTCTCACACTTTTTTTGATCGAATGAGTCACTGTCCTTTTGCTGCTGCGGAGAGACCTAACCAAGACAACCTAGTAGAATAAGTTATTCCTTAATTTTAACTTCAGAACATAAACTTATCTGTAAAAGTGTTCCGCACGCGGGCGCGTGGAAAACGAATGTGTTAAGCTTGTACGATTTATTGCTCAAAGCGAACGGAACAATGGCGTGAAAATGGCGCAAATCTTGAAAGCGCTACGAGGAACAAGGCTAAATGGCTCAGTTTCAGTTTCTCTAATCGCAATCTTGACAGTATTAATTGCGGGGTTGCACTAATTTATTACGGCTTTTTATGATCTGTAATTTATACCGAAGCATTCACTTCGCCGTTGTACAACGGCGAGGTTTCGTTCTGTAATATATAGTAAGTTGTTTAATTTACATATTGCGAAGTTGGCGAATTTTTACTCGTTCGGTTTGTTGAAACAATCGCGTAATATGTGTTTGTCTGGTCACCGAGCTCAACTTTAGTGCCTTATTTTTGTCAGCACGCTTGACACGCTAAAATTAATTTGCTGGGAGGTAAAAGGAAGTAGTCAAAAACTAGTTTAGCATCAAGAAATGCTCATTTCAGTTTGATACTCCGTTTCTAACAACCAGCGCTCTGGTGAATTCGACTGAGCTAAAAATATTCATTGACTGTCAAAAAATTCAAACACTATTGAATTAAATTCGATCAAAATTGAAAACAACCACCTTAAATGAACATACCGACTTTAAGTTATTCGTTTCTTCCCATTTCAACATTTGCAAACAGTCGTTTCTGAAATCCATTTGCTGTAAAAAAAAAAAAAAAAAGAAAAAGAAAAAGAAAAACGCCAAGGAGATGAAATCGCTCTGTGAGCGAACTCGTCAATTGAATTGAACAGGTGAATGAAATGATATTTCAAATTACATGTCTGTCAGTGAAGTTATTCGCTTCTTTGATTACGTGGCTAAGTGAATAAGCGGCTACCTAGCTACCTGGCAAAACCTGAAAGAGGTATAAACACATTCTCTTTGTTGTTTGCCACACGCAAGTTTCGAGTTATAGGCGAGGCTTGGCATCACGCTTAAAGAACGAGGTATGCGTAGCATTGTTTTAGAAGTATATCATTGAATTTAGAAGTATCCCGTTGCCACTGTTTTAGAGGTATTTCCCGGAAAGCCTAGTTCCTTTGAAGGTTTTCATGTCTGCCGCGTTTCATGTTTGCTTAAACGAGCAGTTCCGCGTGTCCAAGTCGAACTTTTGGAAAGAATATCTGTCCTGAAAAGGAAAGTTGTGCGTTAGTTTCGGTAAATGAAAGGATTAAGGTCTATGTTATCTTTTTTGCTATAGGATTGGGTTTGACTGACCATCACTCACTTTTTAGATGAACATAAGAATGGTCAATGAAAGGAAACTTCTCAAACGTTTCCCAGTTTCAATTTTATATTTCTTAACGAGGCGACTTGTCTATCTATGAAGAGTGTAAACGTAATCCCAAAACTTTGAATATTTAATGAAATCAGTTTAATTGTATTGTGCCTTGGACGGTGCTTGTAACATGGTAAAAGATGGTTAAAATTTTTAAGATCGTTAAGGGTGTTTTCCTTCTAGCCTGCACAAGACCTACTGACCTTTTTTCTTGTTATTCTTGATTTGATAATACCCTAAACGTTGGTTTGGGCTTCAATATAGAAACCTCCGAGCAGTGATTTTATCATGGTGGTACTGTTTTGCCTGACTTTAAGTTGAAACTGTGGATTAGGGACTGTCAAATTATCTGG